>NW_010314255.1:124913-128671 GCF_000700745.2 Antrostomus carolinensis
CCCCCCAGAAAAAAAAAAGATAATTGTGTATAATAATTTTAAACAAATAGAATGTTTTTTGGAAGTTAGATTTTCTAACAGTTTGGAGAGGCTAGTAACAGTTCAGTATCAAGTCTTCAACCCATTACTTCACCAACGCACTGTACCATTTTCTTCTCTTTTGTGCTACTTTCCTCCTTCAACTACCTCTACATAATTATGAACTTTTAATTGTGCATCATCCCAATTATTGGCTATTAAGTCTTTTTCTAGCCTCTTTCTTTGATTTTCCTCTGCAGACATGAACCCATTAACAGTCTCATAATTTTGGATGCTCATACTAGTAGAGCATATACTAATATGAACATCAACAAAGAATGAAAAATATTAGTGCAGCATTTCAGCTGTACTGAAGTTCCTATGTATAAAGGATATTCCTATGTATAAAGTCAAAGACCTTCGCAGATATTTTTCTTGATGGTTTGGTGAATCACACCTCTAGGTATTTGGAAGAAGGATCATAATTATTTCATATGTTTATACGATGCCAGCTTTTGTTTGCTGAAATGCTACTGCCAATAGCTATGCAAGTTTAATCAGAAAGAAGTTAGTAATTCCCAAACAAAATCACTTAGACCATTGCGTGTGAAACTATGCACAAATATATTTTATTCAAAGCAAAGGTATTTATAGAGGTTTAAGCATTGCTCTTGGGCAGGCCTTAACAATATGTGGCATTGTATAACAAAAATGAAATATCTTTAACTTCTAAGCTTTAAAACTAGGCAATGGTAGAAGAAAGTCTGTTTCTGAATAAGTACTCCCACAACATTGCAAACTCTTATTTCCAGATCCTGATTACATAAATTCAGTATATAACCAAATATTAAATACATGTGCAAACTGTGTCTTTAATGTAGACTCTTATCAAAACTTTACAGATTAAGTGAAAAATGAAGAAAGAAAAATAAACTTGCCTCTTCTAGAGGAAGGTCTGTGAAACAACAGAAAACCTCTGCATATAAACACCTGGGAACTGCTGGCAGATACAGGTACTGCCTTGAGGACAGAGAATAACAAGGGAAAAGGCAAAACCCACTGATTACTCATCTTAATGGGAAGAGAAGAACAAAAGGTTCTCTGGAGTGGAGAAACAGCTGAAATCTGAGGAGACTGCTTTCTGTTCTTTGGCCCTGCTATTCACAACAAAAATGGCCTTTCTTCATGTTCTTTTCTTAAGAAAATGTAATTCAAAATAATAAAATATATTAAAAAAAAAAAATGCCCCAAATGCTAGCTAACCATTTGCGAAAAAAGGGGCAATACTGTGTCATTCTATGATTACTATCTATTATCTAAAAATCTATTTTTTAAAATTAAATATTATTTGATCAAGGTGGTGTCATGGAGGTTTTCTATACACACAGTAATAATATTATCTTAAATAATAAATACACCACTAATACAGTGCCATTCAGTACGGCACCTAAGAAAGCAGCAGAATCCCTGCACCTCTAGTTCAAGAATATTTTCTGCTGTGCTTTACAATTTCCTTCTTTTAAGCCTCCATTTAACTTTCTTTCCAATTGCAGGTCAAATCTGTCCCCTAATTCACGTCATCAGTTCAGTTACTGACAGGCTGCTAGAACGATTGTACCTATATAGATGTAATCAACACTTATTTACAAATTGATTAGGCCAATTCCAGTTGTCAGTGCCACTCAGCAGCAGGGAAGGGTAAAGGAAAATTGCTGTAAATCATCTCTTTGTCCCCCAAATAGGCAGCCTATGTGCCCGACCCTATAGCATTGTAACAGCAGTCCCCAAGGATCCTCCAGCAGACTGATAGATTTCCCGTTTCCATATTTAGTCTGTTAATAATTATCAGAAACTGAGAAGAGACATAAAATAAACTAATTATAATGAATCTGAAAACTACCAAGACAGAGGGTTTCATTCATTCTGTACGTTCCCTTTTTAACCAGTGAGATTAAATTTGTACAAAGGTAGAATTACAACAATCACTTTAAAGTGTATTCTTCTTCTCACACAATAAGATTTAATTATTTTACTTAAAGCACTGATCCGAAACCTTTCAAACACACTCAGACCTACTCAAAGGCTTTAACGCTTATATGCTAATCCTATCCTCTGGTATGTATCAATCCCCTTATTAGTTGTATGATGAGGTATGGACATAATTAGGAAATGTAATAAAATAAATTTTGCTTTTTTAAACTTGAACTTGCTCATATCTTTAAAAGAGCTTCTTTTCTTCAGTATCTTTTGCAATCATTTTACAGATAGTTTTACACTAGTGAGATTCTAGCTCTCCTGTCTAAGAATTCATCACTATACATTTTGCATTTACTCTACAAGAAAGTAATGGTCCCAAGACTCAACTTTAAATCACGATACTATCTTAAAATTGGCCCAGCTGTAGTAATGACATATTAAATTAAAAATTAGAAGCTGAGTACTCTACTATACAGGATACTGGAAATGTTTTGTCTTTATTCTCAGGTCAGCTGTATAAGAGATTAGATCTTTTAATTATCTGTCACAGAATGGGAAACAGAAGCCTTGAATCCATTCAGCTGTTCAGTTTATGACTGGACAATTAAATCTGACCCCTTACAAAGTACATCTAAGCATCATGCACACCGTGAGACAGAGCTATGGTTTAAAACAGTCATATATCTCTCAGTTGCTATATCATTGTGCTACAGGATAACTGAGTTTCCACTGAAAATGTACACCTGTCTATATTTTTGGGAGCTCTGCATGACAGTGCCAGAAGTGTTGTCTTGCTGTCCTGCTCTAGCTTGAAATATAATTTTAACCATGACAAAGTCAAGTTTAGCACTCCCACACGCTATATTTAGAACCACAGAATAATTTAGGTTGGAAGGCACCTCTGGAGGTCATCTAGTCCAGCCTCCCACTCAGCACCGATCTCACTAGATCAGTTTGCTCAGGGCCTCAACCCATTCAGACCTGAAAACCTCCGAGGATGGAAGGTCTCCACTTCCCTGGACAACCTGCTCCACTGCTTCAGCACCTTCCCTGGGAATTTTGTTTCCCCTTATATCTAATCAGAACTTGCTGTGTCACAAGCTATCACGGTGTTGACACTTGTCCTTTTGACATGCACCTCTGAGAAGAGCCTGGGTCCATTTTCTCTACAGCCCAACAGTAAGGGCACAAAAACAGTGATCAGTTCTCTCCCTCAGCCCCCACCACATACATCCAGCGCCTGACCATCCAGGCAGCCCACCCGTAGACCTGCTCCACTTCACCCCAGGGGTAGCACCCTGTCCCACAGCAAAACAGACCTTCTGTCCAAAATCCCCGTCCAACATGAACATCCTCACAATCAAGTGAAGACACACACTTTAAAGCACAGAGATTTAAATTAGCCTTCCAAACTCACATTTAGCATCTATCGAAAAGGGACCTGACGTTCGGTGCTGCTGAACACCTTTAACTCGCAGCATCTTTGTCCATCCAGTTGTTTTTTGTTTTTGTTTTTTTTACAAGGCCACCTTCCATCATAACATCGTACTACATACCATAAGAAATAAAGTAAAACATTTCTCTCTAGATCTGCCCTAAGGAACTTAGGATGTCCTGGGGGGGGTCAGCATTTCTGATCTGAACATGCAGATTTAGACCACTAGATTATAACAGAACAGAAGCTAATTTTAGGCATGTTCATGTATAAATGGCTAAATGAATGACTTTATTCTTTTTCCCCAGATATCACAGAATCACAGAAT
>NW_010314256.1:0-6773 GCF_000700745.2 Antrostomus carolinensis
GCGGAGGTGCGGAAGGTCCGTCGCGTCCTGCGGGAGCTGCCTGTGGAGATGGCTTGTTAAGCGGGGCAGGGTCAGAAGGATCTCGGAGAGCCTTCCCCAAACCCAGTGACCCAAACAAAAAAGTACCCCTTCCTCCCTCCCCTCAGCCAACCCCCTGAAAAAATAAAGGTGTAAGAGGAAGGTGTCCCCCCCGGAGAGGGGGAGTGGGGCTGGAGGGGGTGCCCGCAGCTCTGCCCGGCCCGGGCTGGGCCGGAGGCCCCTTGGTGGGAAGGGGCAGGTGGGAGCTGGCGGGGGGTCAGGGAGCAGCGAGCAGCCTGTGGCACAGCCCTGATGGCTGGGGAGGGAGACTGTGTCCTCGGGTGGCCTCTTTCCCCGGGTGGTGGGGGATAAAACGGCTGGGGAAGAAAAAAAAAGAGGAAGGGGAAGACTTGAGGAAGGGTCTTTTCTGGTAGAGGGGGAAAGGACGTTAGAAGAGGGCTGTGTGGTGGTGTGAGGGCGGGAAGGAGTGATTTGTGGTAGGGGGTGCGTGCAGGAGTGTAAGCTGACTGAGCCAGGTGATGAAGGGCAGGGAAACAGATGTGTGTGGCATCCTTTGCTAGGGAAATTAGGGAGTGACAAGGTCAACAGCCAGTAGTCATTTTTCTCTTCTGGATGGCCTGGTTACCTGCTTTGGATAAGTTAGGGTTGTCATATCCTAGTTGATCAGAAGTAGGACTTTCTCTCTGAGCTTTAACTTGGTTAGATGGGGTGGAGAGGGAATAGGGAGAAAAATTAATTGTTAGTGACATTTAACTTTCACTTTTTTCTTAATCTCTCCCTCTTCAGACAGACCTTTGAATTAATAAATCTGAACACATTTGTAACTCCCAAGTAGCTGCTAGCAGTGTAGGAGTAATTATTTGATTCATTCATTCTTTCTTTTTTTCTCCCCCTTTTTTTCATGGGAGTTCACTTTGCATTTTGAAGGCTGGTTTTGATATGTTTTTCCTTGTCAAACAATAGGTTCAGTAATGACAAGCATTCATTCATGATGTCTCTCCCAAGCTATTGTTAACACCCCTTGCTGAAGCAGCCTGAGTGTGGACACTGTATGGTTTCTACCCCTCTGTTTGACCAGTCTTTATTTATTTGGTTGTGGAGGAAATGAATGTAAAGTAATGACTACTTACTAGTTTGTAAAACTTTATGAACTTATCCATATTTGATCTCTTACATGGTGTAGAATGCTGGTGAACCTATGCTCATATGCATTGCAATAGTAGTAGTGATGTATATGTTGTGTGTAGAACTGTTAAATGTTTTTGCTTTAGTGCTGATTTTTTTAATGATCTTAAATCTGACTCAGAAGTAATCTCCAACTGCTTTGCAGATGTTTCCTAAATCTCCTGATAAAACATTCTTAGTTCAGTTAACTAGAATTTTAATTTGCATGGTGTCTCTGACTTGATCAGAGATAAACATGTTACTGTCTGTAATGCCTTTAATTTGAGTTGACTGGCCCTTGTAACCTGTAAGTTACAGCTGCTAAACAAGGTACACATTAGCTATCCTTTCACAAAACACAGGATACAAGACAGTTTTAAGGCTTACTCTCTACCTGCTGGGAGGTAATTTAATGAAACCTTGCCTCCATATAGGATATTATGACAAAATGACTGTTAAAAAACATAACTACATGTCAGTGAAGATAAAGGATGGTTCTTGGGGCTGAGAGACCTGCAATGGTTAAGGGGGTGTAGCAGTGGAATGCCTCCCTGTCCCATGACAGCTCAGAGGGCCAGGCTGCTTGTGAGGAATGTGGGGTTACAGCCTCTGCTACATCAATGTCCACTCTGCAGTAGTTCTGTTTATGCAATTATCCACTGGAAAGTACAACCATCATGCAATGTGTTATAATGTAAAAAGAATAACAAAGAGCATCTTTTAATTGTGAAATTAACCAGTTTAAATTTAAAAATAAATTAGGAGAAAACTTAGATGATGAGATTTTTTTTTTTTTTTTTTTGAGTTTTATTTCTGGCACAGATGCACATTCCTGGCTATATATAATTGTAAGTATATAGAAACTGGAAGTTGTGATTTTGTTTGTGTTTTGAAATCCAAAAGCAATAGGTGAAATTGTAAAATTAAATGACCTGAAAATAACTAGTGGTTTTTAAAACTAGAACCACCCTGCCATTATTTTTTTCCTAGACTTTCAGAATTTTCACACTGAGACTGTACATGAGTGATGCTTTCTTTTAAATGCTCTCTTTTACAGTATATAAATAATGTAAGATTCAGAGAAGAACTGGAAATAGTCAGACTAATGCTGTGTTTCCCCATTCATAGAAAAAAAAGTCCAAAATCATAGGATAATGCTATACAACTTTGCTCACTATATGATTAAGAGATCTCCTAGAAAATGTCTCTTTTTTCAGTTAAAAGAATACATGAGAAGGATGGGATTGGGAAAAAATTGCTCGAACAGTTGGCACAGGGGAAAAAAGTTCTGATTTGATGTTTTCAAGCTAACTATGATGAATATATTTCTATTATGAGTGTTTTTTTTCCATCTTGCATATTGTGTATTTGAGGCTTATCAAGAGAGTATAGCTAACATCATATTCCCCATCAGAAATAAATATTTTAATTATTTTTTTAAATAAATGTCAGTCTTAAGGAAGATATGTAACTTCATAACAAGTGTTCTGGTGGGCAGAGAAGAGAAAGAATCTATATTTACATAGAGTGATACCTTGATAAATTCATAGTGTAAAAATAGTATATACAGCGTTGCCAGACAGCACAAACCTGACCACTCCCCCAAAAGTGGCTTACTGCTGCATATACTTTTATTATATTAAGACAGAGATATTGTCATTTACAAATGGGAAAGATTACCCCTTACGTAAGTGCACCATCTGAGAATGTTCCACTTCCTGTGGTAAAGCAGGCAGCAGCCAGCACAGAATGGTTTTCCCTTTCAATAAACCAAGCCAAATTTTAGTGTGGATGGGGAGTATGTTTTTAGAAGCTTAATGGTTTTACAATCCTGTGACCTGTGTGCCTGTATGTAAATCTTCCATAAATGTCCCAAGTACCTACTATGAGGCTATGTTACACCACCTTTGTGATTTGGATGGTTTCTTGGAAACAGTGATGGCTTCAGGAGAGAGACATAATGTTTTTATCTAGATCAGATGCTCAGGTAGAATGAAGTAAAGCAGTATGAAATCAAAGTCTTCTGTAATTTGTGTTTGAATATCTATGTGATTTCTGGCCCTGAATTACTGTATGCCTCTGTTATATCTAGATAGAAGAGTTTTTTGTAAACCTTGAAGAATAGCATGGTCCTGGTTTCAGGCATGTGTAATTGTGTTAATCTTTCCTGAAGAAGTAGTGAATAGTGTAGATGAGTGTTTCCCAAACTTCTCGCAAATGTGAACGCTGTTTGGGCTCATCTACTTTTATGCAAACCCCAAGGAAAAATTTACTACTGTACTATTTTAATTGCTGGCAGCAGCTAACTTCCTGAGGGTGTTTGGGGGAAAAACGCATGAAAATCAGCTATTATCAGCTGCAGGTGTAAATACTCTTTATATTGCCCGGAAGGAACTGAGCTCCTGCCAGCAGTTTAAGGGAGCTGGTAGTTCCCTAGCTAGTGTAAATATGTGCAGCTGATAATTATAGCTGCTTCTGACTCCCCTGGAGGAAATGAGCTGCTTCCAGCTGTAAATCAGGGTAATTTGGTTTTATTGTTTTTCTTGTTATTTTTTAATAGCGTAATTTTAAAATTAAATTTTCCCCTACCTATTTATGACTCCCACCCTTTGAATCTTCCTGTTACTTCATTGAGAGTTGCATCTCAGGTATGAGACACACTGGTCTAGATCGTTAGTTCTGTTTTGTGATTTTTTGTTTGTTTTTTTAAAAAAGTAACTTGTGGTCAGATGGCAGCATTACCAGAACCAACACTGTGGCTTGTTACATTATTTCACCAAATAATAGTTTGTCTTGCATAAAAAACCTGATTCACAAGTCCATTTTTTTGTCTTAGTAGTAAAAGACTGTACATTGATGAGTGTATGATTACTAGCATGACTTATTTCTGTTGTTAGGGAGAAGATCTGAACAAGATTGGAGGATGTGTGATTCTTATTGTAAATAATTCTTAATGTCTGCTAATACTTCCTGATACTTCCAGTTAAATAAACCTTAACATTTTTATCCAAGATACTTTAGAGTACTAAAGTGAGGGAAGAGGGAACACTAAAGGTTCTAACTTTTAAATTAAATTTCAAAATGCAGACAACTAAGCTTGCTCTCATGGCTGTTTCTCCTTTTATTCCTTAATATAATTTGCTGGTATATTAACATAGTCCACAGAAGCTTAGGAGAAAAAAAAAATTCAATACTGAATATTGGTTGGTTTGTAAATAAAAATAGTTCACCTAGCTACCATGTATTCATGACCACAGCAGAACAGCAGTGTAACTGCTGTTAATGCCACCTGTATTTGCTGGCAGCTCTCCATCATGCTGCCTGTGATAAAAACACAGGCTCTGAGTAGACTAACACAATGGAGTATGCATTAAAGAACCAATTTACTACTTTGTTCGTCTCTTATTATTCGTCAGACACATCCTTTTCTTTGGTTCCTCAAGAAAATGTGTTTATCTGCATTGAGAATGGAACTGAGTATTTCCTAATAACTGAGGAAAAATCAGACTGGTAAGTGTAGATTTTCCTGCTGGGGTTTGTCGCTATCTTCCTTCAGAATGTAGCCAAATAGCAGTTTCTGTAGTGGGACAAATGTAAAGGAGAAACTTCATTCACCAGGCTTCCTTTAAACTCTAAGGAGTTTCCACTGAACACTTTCAGTAGTGAGAAAAGGAAGGCTCTCTCAATAGGGTTTATCTTGGTGATGTGAGGTATGGTCAAACACGCTCTTGGCTACAGCTCTTTGGAGTTAAGTAATTACCAACTTAACTCACTGTCAGTTAGTTGCCTTGTTTTGTTCCATTTTGTTATCTTTTTAACTTTGCCAAAGGCTACTGCCCCTTGGTTCTGCTAGTGTTTAGGTGTAGGTGTTTCAGCCTGGTTGAGTCAAAATTGTCTTATATAGCTTAAATATTTTTAGTAAGACTGTTTGAAAACCAGATACCTATAGTTACTTTGCTGAGTCTTACCATTATCAAAACTCGGTGTCCTTCTTTTGCAGTACTTGATAGTGAATGGTATTTTAATGCATGTTGTTAAGCCTGAATCCAGTTATTTTTTGAGACCAAGATGTGTTAATTTATCACTGCTCTGCTTGTGCAACAACAAAATTATCCTTAAAGTTGATTTTAAAAATGGATAGAAATGTATTGACATTTTTCATGAGCTAGTTCAGCAAGCCTGCTTTGGCTGCACGTGTTGGTTATTTGAGGCCTATATGTGGAAGTGGTACCACATTATTATTAGCAAAGCCACTGTATGTGTAGAAACAAGCAACAAATACCACTTGGTTTCCACACAGTACACTAGAAAAAGTCGTTCCTGTGTTCCAGGATTAAGTTATGAAAAATGATTTTAAACTTTTCAGATTTGTCACCCTGAGGAGCTTAAAATAGTTGCTTTCATTTTATACGGTAGCTCTGTTAACCAGTCATTGCCTGATCCCTCTTGGTGGAGGTCAGTGTTGATAATTTCAGTGTTTTGACTCGTCTCGTTTTCTCTGTGTACCCTTAAAATAAACTGAAAAAATCCTTTCAGTAGGAATGTCATGCCTAGCAGTGAGTGATTGCTTAACAATATATACTGACAAAGTTCTGCAGTAATCCAGCACTCAGTTGTCTTATTTATGTAACATTTTTCACTTTCAAGAGGCTTGACAGCTAATGGAGGTTATAAAAACACTGGATTTGAATAATGCATCACGGGTGAAGGTTGTCCTCTGCTTAGATGACTTGGACAGGAACTGAGTTACCTATACCCTGCTAGTGACACTGGCAAGAAGTGTACAAAGTGAGATGAAGTGGGTACATACGCTCTATTCGCAGGCTCCTCTTTTTGCTTTGCAACAACAGAAGTGTTGAAGTGTTGAAAGGGTTTAGAGAAGCTGAGGGTGTGTTGGCTTCTTAGGAATACACTGTGAATACAGAAATACAGTTTCTATATTTTTGCTGTCATCCTGTAACCTTTCAGAAGTGTTAAAATAACTTTAAGATGCTGAAATAGCAGATAGCACTGTGATTTATTTTGCTGGTGTGTAAGGAAAGCTAGAACTGTATTTCCTTTAACTGGTCTCTACCCACAAGTCAGAATAATTAATGAAATAGATATGCAAAAATACCAAGGGAGTGGCAGAACCTCTTTCAGGAACAGGTCCTGGGCACCAAAAGCTGCATCAGAACTTGTGCTATAGCTGTAGGATACAGTGTCTTTTTGCAAACTCATTTGTACCCTTCCACCCAATAATGAAGTTTGAAGTACAAAAGCAGCAAAATGTGGGATACTTTGAGTTGCACCTAATAAATATGGCACACACTTTCATCACAAGCTACATAGAATGCAATTCTAACAGCTGTACATTTTGTAAATGTCTTATATGGTATGTTTTTTCAACGTTTGGGAAAGTGAGGGAGAGTTGAGAGAAGGTTTTTTTTTTTTTCTCTCTCTCTAGCAAAAAACATGCTGAAATCCTATACTTTCTCTTTAATTCCAGACACATGATTCTTGTAAGCTGGATTTAATGGCTTTGCCTTTTGAGCTATGTCTGTTGGTTATCCCCCACATCCACTTCTTTC
>NW_010314256.1:6807-9144 GCF_000700745.2 Antrostomus carolinensis
TTGCTTCTGCAGGAGCAATGTTTGCAATGTATTGTACTTCTCTTAAAGTAATGAAAGGAAAATGATATGGCTGTTTTTCCAATTTGAATGGCATAATCTGTTCTAAAACTGAAAGTTTCACTCCCTCATTTGACCTATGCGTTGTTCAAATTTAAATTAATCTTATTGTTGGCCTAAGATCAGTGCTTTTCATAAGATGTTGGAGGTTGAGAAGACAGAAAAAGGAATAATGTTGGGTTTTTTTACATATGGGAAGATAATAGCTTTTTGTGGTTTTTGCTAGAACATTGTATGGTTTTATGAGATTATGAAATATGACATTAAGTTATTCAGTTACAGTTGCTACCTGGTCTTCTAAATCTCCAATTTCTGCACAGTTCTCGCTGCATACATGTTGTATGGCCTGTAAGTGATGTATTAAGGAATCCTCCAGTAGGCAGGATGGCATTCAACTCTATTAGTAGGTATATAGTTGTAATGATGCTTGATTCTTTTTTTTCTCCAGTAGGAAGAATCATAAATCCCATGGCTAAGTAAATACCATGAAAAGCAAGGGTAAAAAAGGCTGAAGCACTTAAGCATGGAAAGAATTGTAGGGATCGGTGTTGGAGGAATGCTGAGAGTGAGGCAACCGGACTGTGATACGACTGAAGAACTGAATTCTTTAGTTCTCTGTGCCTGCAGTAATTGCTCATGCTGGCCAAGAACGATGGTGAGGAGTAGCAGAGCCTTGATTTGTATCTCATAAACTGTAATCTGTATTCCTTCTCCAATCGTGGAGTTACTATGACATTTTTTGGCAATCTGTTTCTCTTTCACTTTTCTCTGGAGTGCTTATTTACGTTGTGATCTATCCTGATGCCTGTTTTTATTTTGTATTACCACGTAACTTATACCACTAATCATTTTCTCCTTGTAGTTTATCTAAACTTTAAGTGTGTGTAAGCATAATAAAGGGCACAGTAAAGAAAAGCATTGAGGAGTGGAAGGGAGGGAAGAACACTACAAACAAGGTGAAAACATGAGATACCTGTAGGGTGTAGAATTCGAAGGAGGACGAGAGCTTGGAGATGTTTATTATGAAGAGATGGCTACATGGGTGGAATTAGTCCTGAGATAACAGACAAACTAGTGGTATTACTGAGTAGAGAGGGCTAGAAAAGATACCCCATTATATGGATGGTTTCAAAAGTGTGGAGTATCTTTAACTGGAACTAGTTATTCTGAAACTCTTCGGATTGTGATGCCACGCTTGAAACTACTTTGAGAGCTGCCACTTTCTTACCATGTCACAAAACGGTGTGAGTTACTTGTGAATCCCCCTTAGTACTCCACTGCAAGTTTATGAACCCACAGATCTACTTCTTGGGACATAAAAGGCACTTTAAAAAGTTTTATGGCTATGGAGCCAGTGTGGTTATCAGTTTTAGTTATATATAATGCATGTTAAACTGAGTAGATAGTACTTGTTGGAACTCTAGGTGCTAACTTCTGTAGCACAGCCAAGTAAATCTGATCATATAAGGAGTCCTTTAGAAATTACTCAGTGCTGTCTTGTAGAACAAGACTACAATATTAAAAAAAAAAAATCCAGTTGAGGCATTGTGACTGTATAAAATAGCACAGAACTGTTGACTACATGTGAAAAACATCTTAAAAGTGCACCTCACTGTAGCTAACTAGCAGAATTAATGCTAAAATCTGAATTTCATAGTAGGCATGTTTCACAATTTCAGTTGCTGTTTTGCAGTTGTTGCTGTGGAAAGACTTGCAGATTTGTAAGTTTAGGGAGGGGACAAAGAAAAATGAAAATATTTATACTGTGTATTTATTTGTCATATAAAAAGAAATTGTGTATAACAGATACAAAGTGTTTATGATTAATGTAGTTCTTAATCTTAGGAATCTGTTGATCAATGTCTTGAAAGTATTCTATAAAGGAGAAAATTAATCTAAATATCTCTGAAATTAATGAAATTCAGAATGTCTAGTATATAAGGGCTACTTATTAAAAATATAGAAAAATAGAAAATCATTACTTTAAAAATTCAGTTATTAAACTCAATATGGCCTGCTTATTTAGCATTGAGTCTTGCTGTATTAATGTAAAAAGTTGAAAAAAAAATATTTATTAGATGCAGATTTTTCTAGGCATTGATTTTTCTCAAGTCTAAAGCAAATTTCTTGGTTCTAAGTTATTTTATTTATTTTGCTACAAAGCAGTTTGTGGCAGCACTTCAGTTATCAGACAGTTCTTTTCAGGCATTTATCACTTTTTCCATAAACATGTAGCTCTATAGATCAGTATGGTGGTTTCTGTCTAGGAGCACTTGTTTC
>NW_010314256.1:9175-32456 GCF_000700745.2 Antrostomus carolinensis
TGCACAGAAAAGCTTTGTGGGTTAAAACACCTTAATTAAGATTTTCTTGATTTTAAAAGTGGAGAGATTAATCAGTATTAATATTTATTCTTTATTTTAAATATAACCTATTTTTAATTGGCAAGGAATTAAACCTTAATGAGGTTCTAGTGCACTACTCTTAAACATTAGGATATTAA
Organism: Antrostomus carolinensis; assembly: GCF_000700745.2. NCBI lineage: Eukaryota > Metazoa > Chordata > Aves > Caprimulgiformes > Caprimulgidae > Antrostomus > Antrostomus carolinensis. Next base: position 9,355 of record NW_010314256.1, read on the forward strand.
ATCATTGTCCAATTTCCATTACAGTCAGTTGGAGCAAGTTGTTGTAGAATTATGGAAACCACAGCTAAGAAATCACCTAAACTGTCGCTTAAGTGTCACCTAGAGCAGGAGCAGCTTCAGTAGTAAGTTTGTCAGTGTTTGTCTTGAACCTTCTAGTGGTAAAAAGTCTAAGGCCTTCCTGGCAATCGGTTCTGATGTTGAACTGTCTTTACATTTAAAAGTATTGAACCAGTGTATCAGTGAATGTGCTTTTTCTGCAGGTTTTTGTTGGCTCACAGGAGGACCATGCAGTGAGATGAAGCCAATTGTGACGGGAAGGTAAGGGTAGTCCTGTGTTCAGAAACCACGGTGTTCCGAGGTCTCTGAGTTCCCTTTGAGCAGGAAGGCCAGTGACTGATGCTGGAAGTTCACAAGCTCTGAACAAGGTCACAGTAGGCTGTGGTCTCATGTGGTCAGTACTCTTCTGCAAACTCTACTTAATGGAAAACTAAGAGAAAACTGGAAAAAAACTAAAACGGGAAAAAAAGGATGGTTTAAACCTGTAAAATCTAAATCTGAGTGCTAGAATGTACTGATACTATGGAATTCTGAAGGGATTCCCTGCATGGAAATGCCCTAAAAAGAGGTCTCACCAAAAGAGGGTTCCCAGCAAAGAGAACTACAACTGTAAAATGAAAAACTGAAAACTTCAGGGTTTGATTATAAAAATAAGTTTACTTGCTGTAGGGTCCTGGTTTTCTAGCTGGATTACATCTCAGGAAAGCATCCAAAAGCAGATACTTTTCACAAAGAATATTTTTTTATTGAAAACCTGCTTCACTGCTGAGGAACAGCTTCCATGGAAAAATTTTGACTAGGTCTATCTCAAACATAAGAAAATAGAAACTTATTCGTGTTTATTCCTGAGGCACCTAGAGTTAGGCATTTGATCTTTCAGAAATCATCAATACATGTAATTGGAGAGCAGTCAGTATAATAGATTTCCTGTACAGAATCCAGTCTCTGTATGTTAATCTTGGATCTGTTGGATAACACAAAGTGTATTTAATAATAAAGCCTGCCAATTCTCTTCCCCTCTGCTCTTCCCCTCTCGGCAGATTACCAGATTTATGTTTGATTTCTTGGATCTTTTTGTTAACTTTTTTTGCCAAAGAATTTGCTGTGATTGAATTCACTGGAAAGAAGAAAAAGCTGAAGAAGGAGTTTCATGCTCCTCTTTGTCATTAACAGTTCTGGTGCTTTCTGCTTACCACTATGTAATATTGCATTACTTGTATTGAGCACCAGCTCTTCTAGAGACCTGCTATGGATGACATGGAACATCAGACTGTAGCAGGTTCCAGCTGCAGCAACACCTTCTTCCTATCTGCTTCCTCAGTTAATTCAAAGTGTGGTGATAATAATTCTGTCCAAAGAGAATGTGTTATACGTTATTTTAGGTAAACAGCAAGACATCTCAGTCAAGAACAGTGCAACAAGTTACGACAAAGTGTCAGAGCCAGAAATCACGGTGTGCTTACCATTCAGTTTTGAAGCCTGTTCTAGGCTTCCAAACATAACTGAAATTTTACATAGAATTTAAAAAAAAAATTTTGTTCAAAAAAGTTTGTTGGCAGGAATAATACCTTGCAGTAGATCTGCTGATGAGACTGGAAAAAGCAAGTGAGATTTCAGACACACTAGCTTTTCTTCAGGTCTGAAATAGAAGTGGTTGTGTGCCTGAAATATTGTTTCCCTTTCCTAGTTATATCTGTTTGCCTAAAAAGAGTTGTTACTCATCTCTGCAAATTTGTCTGTCCTATGTCCTTAGACCATGGTTGTCCTGATTAACACTATCGCTGCAGTGCGAGCGGTGTAGTCTCCAACTAGGCTTGCCTGCATTGAAATTCTACAGGAAGTTCCCCCTTCTCCCCCCTTCTTTGCCTCATTGAATAGAAACCTTTTCTTGTAAACTTAACAACAACAACAACAACAAAAAACGGACAAAAGAGAGCTTTTGAGACCATCAGCAGGCCTGTACACTGTGCAGTCTTCCAGGAGGGACATTGCCAGCTCCTTTGTGTTGCCTTCTAAGCAGGGTACACATGCTCTGCTTTACCAGACTTCAGGTTGGGAAGCAAAAGGATGATTTGTGTTACTGCCTTCCTTTCTAATGCCCAGTCTAGAGCTTGCCTGTCTGTCTTCTCTATTATAAATAGGAATGGGTGAACATGTTTTGCCTAATTTCAAATCCACTTAAAGTTCATGGGTTTGAAATTAAAAACAGAACTCAAATCTTACGAGGTTTGTGTTCTGTTAGGAGCTGGCCTTTTGCCAGTACATGTCTATTCATTTAACTTTTGTCCCTGGAATCAAATACATATCAGTTTGCTATGCTAGGTAATTTGTATTTCTTTATATTCTCTTCCTTACCTTTTCACATCTGTTCCATTGACATGAATTTATGGTTATTGGAAAGTTGCTAGCATAGGTGTTTGCTCTCTCATGAGCAAAAGACTTTTGATTTGACTCTTCATTTTATTTTTCACTGTTTCAGTGTTCACAGTGTGCGCCTTCTGGCCTATTCCTCCAGACATCCAGCTTGGTAAACAAAGGATGAAATCCACTCTATGTGAAGACTGTATTTTAAATGCTGTATGCTTTGAATTTTTTTCTTCTTGAGCCTCTCTTGCCTATCCATGCTGGCTTGTATTATGCAGTCGCATAGGAACCCCATGCAACCCTGATGCAGAAGGTAATATAAAGCCTACAAGTTGACCCCAAATCTTCTACAGTATTGTATTTCATAGGTCAACTTAGTAGGAGACTATTGATTCCATATAGGTTCACTTGCTGATTTTTTTTTTTTTCCTTTCAATATTTACACCTATTAAAAAAAAATTAAACCAGGAGGGTTTGTGTGTATATGCAAATAACACACACACACACATATATTATTATTTGTTGTTATTGGCACATTGTAGTAATGTGTTAGCAGGCATTTTTAAGAGGTGAGGTATTGATTTAATAAATTATATCCATGCTTTCCTTTGGTGAGCAGAAAAGTGTTTATTTTTCAGTATTTTATACTGTGAGGTGATTATGGGAACCTGCTGTGATCATAGCAGTTCACTTTAATATAATGTCTTTGATCAAGATTATTTGTGAATCAGATGCAACTTTATTTGGTTTTTTACAGACATTTGATGAAAAGCCTATAAATAACTCTTGATCTGTCACTTCTGATACTATGTGAGACAGAGATTATTTGAATTGCAATGTGAATTTCATGGTACATATATGTTCTCAGAGTCCGAGTGCAGGAGATAGGATTTTTAACGTCAGTGCCTGTGATTATGAACTTTAAATATGTTTTCAGTGTATATTCTGTAATATTTACTTAGCTATTGCTGTTTGAATAAATAAGGTTGCTATAACTCACTGGAATTTCTCAGAAAACATTGCCCAGCATGTGCATGTGAGTACACTTTTTAAACTAGTGTGTTAAATATATTTCAGTGATACTTTTCTAGATTAAAACAAAAGCACTGTAATGCTGTTAAGTTTTTATACTTTATCCTTGCATTGGGTAAGGAGTTTATTGTTGACACTATTCTCTGTTTTTAAAAAGAGATCATAATATACTATTTTACTTCAACCTGAGAAGGTCATGAAAAGCAATTCTGCTTTTCTTAAAAAAAAAAAAAAATAATTACAAAGGGTGCTATTACTTTTACAGGGTTGACAATTTGTCAATTTCAGCATTAAATGTTTCATTTGAATACTTCTTAAAATAGATTTAAGCAGAACTTTGTCAATTCTGTATACAGCTGCTTAAAAGATATTTTTACTGCCATAAGCAGTAACATCAAAGTATGTGAAGAGATGAAGTTTTAAAAACCAGAATTGGTCAATATACAAATGTTCATTAAAATTTCCCCTGGGATTTTCAGTGGCTGCATTACAGATGAAAAATAAATGACTGGAGATAATCTTACCAACTCATCTTGATTTTTCTTAAATTTCAATACTTTCAGACAAAGAAATGGTGGTGGGAGAGACAACCTAAAAAAATCTGTTAACACTTCATTTTGGGATTGATAGTTTTCTGCTATAGCTGTAACTGTTACTAATGTCCCTGTTTTTTCTGTTTTCCTTCCCGCTGGGCAATGTATTGCATGAGGTCTGTAATCTCAAATTCCACCTTAAATCCTAGAGAAGGGTTAAATTGAGTGTTAAGAGTTTTATACTTCTGTACCACCAAAGGCAGGTTATTTTAAACACTTTCCCCCAACCCCAAATGTTTTAGAATTTCACCAGGTTTCATCTAATGCCTTTGGATCAAAATTTAGATACAGTTACTGAGTTTAGTTCTTCTTAGAGATCTGCTGTTCTTCACTATCCTGCCAGCTGTTCTGTGCTGCAGTCTGTGCAGCTGATTGTAGTCTGTAGATGTTATAAATCATGTTATTTGTCCTTTGCCAACTTTGCCCCCTTCTCAAGAAAGAAGCTGCCAGTCTGAATCTTAAAAGGCCCTCTGTGGAGACAGAGAACTTATGGTAGCCTGAAGAAGGGCTTATTTTCTCTTTTAGGGGTGAGTGAGGGGATCAACAAAAGAATCTCTAAAGATAGGGAGAGTGCAGAGCCACTGCTGAAGTTCGAGGCTTTCAACAACTGCTGTTTATTTTGAAGATGGCTCTTGGTTTGATGTGCAAGTATGAGAATGATGGATATGGAACTGGGATGAAGTTCATCTCTTTTTAAATTACAATTAAACAAGCAATTTCAATCACAAATTATGTGTCACCCTGGCTATAATCTGCCCATTCACTTTACAAAATAAAGGAGGCAGCTGATTAAATTTAGCCAGCATGTTTTTTTGCCTGCTGTCTAGACAATTGGCTTGGTTCCCATTCCTCTGGTCTTAGCTTGCTTTCTTGGTTTTAGGCCCACTAGGCCACTTAACCATTCTGCTGTCATTTGAACAGTGTGTTCATGAGATTGGTAAAAGAGTATGCAGGGATGAGCTTTTTTTTCTCTTAGGTCTTTAACAGAGAATGTGGTGGTAGTAAATAAGCACACAGAGGGTTTCTGCTAATGCTGAATGAGTCCTGTTAGACTGAAAATTTATCGGCTCTAGAATCCACTTTCTTTCTGCTTTGCTGTTCCTAGAACTTAGATGAGCCCTTTTACCTTATATTACTGCAGAAGTGATGTATGTCTTCGTATACCATCTCTTCCCAGCTGTGGTTTGTATGTACATTAGAAGTCAGTGAAACAGGAAAAAAAAGCCTGAAAACAAAACCAAAAACATACCCACACATACACCCCTCAACACCAAACCCAAACTACAAATGGGGACCTCAATTTGAGCCCCTGTCTCCAGGTTCTTTGGATGTGATTGCCCTTTGCATTTATGGTTCCTAAGGGTATAGGCATTTCTTGTTAGAGCGTATTGCAGCAGTGTTCTACCACTCTGAAATAACGTACATACCACAGTCTTACCGCTGTACTGGGTTAATAGTATCCTGAAGGTTCAAGCTGTTTATGTTGTGCTGACTGTTGTTACTTCTTGTGTATATTTTCCAGGTTAGAGCTGATGAGGAATGTATTTATCCATGGGGTAAATTGGAGTTTAATTTTGAGTAGTGTTTGGGATGTAAGCTGAGAATTTAACAAAAATAATGCTTGAAAATTTTAAATGTTCCTATATGCAGTCTTTTGTAAATGGGGTTAGCCTTATGGTTGGAGACAACTGAATACAAAATGTTTGAGATTTGCCTCAAAACAGTAAATCTTTGTCAGTACAGCACCAACCCTGAGCTGCATTCAGGCTTTACTTGCACCCAGCAAAACTGGAGAGCTGGGAGAGCATCTGTGTATTTGCTTGCAGAAGGCTGTGTTGACACACATTTAACATCTCACAACTCCAGTGGCCACAGCAGAGTCAGTAGTTGTGCTGCTTGGTGCATTTTCATAACATACCACTAGAACTCAGCTACAGTTTGTTGAACTGTGCATCCAGGAAGCAGGACTTCCTTTGTAGAATGGATACATGAGGGACTTTGAATTGTCACAAGATACCATGATGGTTCAGATGAAGCAGAGCTTTGTGTCCAACCCATTCATAATAAAAAGCCTATTTTTTCCTCTGGAAACCTAGGCATCCTAGTGGATATCTTTCTTTTTAACAGCTATAGAGTCAGTGTCCATTGTGATTTTTTTTTTTTCTTTTACAAGTCCACAGTACTCCAAAATGCTATATGATCTTTGCCCTTGTAACTTAATGTGGTTTTTGACAATGTACCAGCAAGATCCATCTCTCATGCAAATACTTGTGTATTGAGCATCCAAATAGACAATCTATCATTGATCTTTTTAAAATTACAGGGATTTGTTAAATAATCTGTAGCAACCAATTGTTTGATCCTTTCTGGGTCTACTTTCCTGTGTGGTGTGTGAAGTTTTTTGGGGGTTTTGTTTTGACTGGTTGGCATTTTGTTTTGTTTTGCCTTGTGTTACTCACATGATCAGCATAAGGCTGGGCAGATGCCTTCTGTTTGGTATTTAAATTTACTGTACCTGCTACATTTTCTTTTCTGAACCTGGCAACCTGAAGTGTGAATGTCATTAAACTTTTTTCAGAATTTTTTTTTCCTTTTTACCCCTGCTTTGTTGTTTCTACTAGGCTCCTACAAATCCTTCTGGATGATCTGTATTTTCACTGTCTCAGACTAGTGTGCCATTTTGCCCCACCTGTTTCAAAGTGAGTTCATACCACTGTTCCTCTGAAAACCATGTGTTTAAATCCTCAGCAATTTGAAGGTCTTTTCTGTGTTTTTCCTTACAGTTACCCAGATTTCTAGTGTTTAGCCTCACAAATGCTTTGCAAAAATACTTTGCACCCTCCCAAAAACTCTACCTTTTTTCTTCAATTAGCATTTTAATTATTTTTGATGCAAGCATCATAGTTATTCTTTATTTTTTTTTCTTCAGAAAGAAAAAAGTTAGTTAATATTTTTCAGGTGTACTTTGCAGTTCTTACATAAAGGAGATAGCCTCTAATCTGCCATTTTTTGGTTTCTGAGTTGGACACATGCTTCTGCAGAGGTAGTTCTTTGACTCTTTTTAATAAATAGAAGGCATTGTGTGGCTTCTGGATATTTTCTGCAAATTATGTAAGTTCAATTTTATATGATGGAAAGGAAACACTGACTAGTTAGCCTCTAATTCCAAACAAGGATTAATGCAGTAAGGAAGACAATATCCTCTTTAAAATCTATTTTTGTCTTTCCCTCCACTTTTGCTATCCAGCTTCCAGACCTTCCCCCAGACCCATCCTGCCTGGCTTCCTGTTGCAAATGTGAGGAAACATTTTCATGTACCCTCACAGAGAAGCTTTGCTTATTTGTTGGTCATTGCACATAATTTTCATAGTATTATTCACAGGTTGGACCTTCCTTAAAAAAAAAAAAAAAAAAAAAAAAGTTTTGTTGCAACAAAATGAGAGTTTTAAATTAATTGAGACTTTTTTGGCTTAGAGGTTAGCACAGGATTACTGCCAGTGAGAATAATGTTTAAAACTGTGTATCATGAGGGAGGAGGAAAAAAGGCTACTCTTGAACCAAATTTCATTGTGTTGTTTGAGAGATTCCACATGTTGTTACTTCATACAAATGGTTTCTCCCAAGAAGCAGAACAAAGTATAATATTCAAAAGAGCATAACAATAAAACATATGGATTTAAAAAAAACCCAAACAAAAACTGTCAGCTTAAATGAGTGGTATCATTCTTCAGCTCGCCTCCAGTGGGTCTGAGATGTTCATAGGCTGTTTTAAAATATGAGGAGTTCATTCTAGGACAAAGAGAGTTTTCTGTTTTTTATGTTTTCCTGTGTAAATCATTGAGGAGGGGGGAGAGAAAAAAGGGTGGAATTATGCTCTGGACGCTGATGCCTTTGCATTTTTGGCATTATGCCTTCTTACTGTTTTATTGTCTATTTTGGCTGAACTTGAAGTTCCAACCATGCTCCCTGCCAAAAAGAAAAAAAAAAAAAAAAGTTAGGTCCTTTAAGGATACTGAAAAATGAAGCCAGTTTTTGAATCCGCCACGTCCTGTAAGCAAATAAAAATGAATCTCTATGGAGCTCAGACGTTACTTCCTGTTCTCCTTTGGATTCCAAGCAGGAATAAAGGAATGGAGCAATTTTTCTCTGCATCCAAAAAAAGGAGGGGGAGGGAGGAAATAGAGGGCTTCAAAGCAACACAGGAGAAATCTTTGAGAGGCTTCTATGCAGCTAACTTCTAAAATATGTGTGAAATGTTTTACACCTTAAGTAACTTATGTCTGAACTTGGAAAAATATGCAGCGATCTGCCCCCCCTCCCGCCCCATCCCCCCAGTAGCCATATTAAAAATAAAAATACACATGATTTATGTTGTATATTTCCCTTTGCTACTGATTTTGTAACCATTACTTTGTAAGCTTGCAAATGTTTCAGTATTGATAGCATAACTAATTTCTTAAGGCATGTGAAAATGGTCAAGAAGATCCTTAAGGTTTCCTGAGGAGACCAAAATGAGAGGAGAAGCAGGAGGCGAAGGGGGAGAGATGCATGCTCTTTCCAGAGAAACTAACTAGGATTTTGGTATATTAATCTGTATATTATGATAACTGGTTCCATGGGTAAAGTAAGGATTTCAGTTTTTAGGTGCTGCTAGTTTCCTAACTTTTGAATTAATGAATAAAATGTTCTGACATACAAGATAAACTGCTAACACAAAGTAGACTTCTGGATTTTTGCCACTGTAAAATTAGGAGTAACTGTAACCCAAGCAGACTAGCCAAGCTCAAGCTTGAAATTCACTGTGGACAAATGTTCTTTGTGCATAATTCTAGAGGAAACTATTTTTGGTAGTGAATGAATATATGTAATCATTAACACATGACGGGGCTGCTGTAAAGGCATAAGGCTAAAGCATGAATGCTTCCAGCACCCAAGAGGTGCTTTTGCATTTTATTTTATAAACTGTATGGAATGTGTTATTACTTTTTTGTTTTGTTTTCTTATTTCTTAAGTTTACATTAATAAAGCAACTTTTAAAATAATTTTTAGGAGAAAAGACTTGATTTCTTTTCCTCAAAAGAAGCAAAATGATGTTGCTCAAAAAAAAGTCAGTTATTCTGTTGCAAGGAAATAGAGGAAGGAACACAAAGAAGAATCTACTGAGATCCCCGAACATCTTTTATAGGCAGTTTTCAGTGTATATATTTACTTGTGCTTGTCTGGGAAAGGTAAATTATCTGAGAAGCACTGTGGTTTTCTGGGTAATAAGCAGAAGTTGTTATTATTGGTTTTGCAGATAGTTAAATCTTAGCAATCCCATCATGTTTCTTGCCAGTGCTTTACGGCTTCGTTTGATTTCTTATCTCAGTGTACAAAAGAACACAGAAGACGTCAGCATCATAGACCTGATTACAGTAGTTTTCTGATAGTAGCTTTTAGCACTACCATGTCTGTTATCTTGATGAGTTTGTGGCCTGAGTTTCAAGGAAGGTTTAGAAGTGATAGGAAAAAACAGAAATAAGTGAGTTGATGCCCAAAAGACTGCTGGATGGCATGGAGAGCAATCTACTGTATTGCACGCAACTGGAGGCTAGCCCCACTCGTTGGCTGATGAAAGAATGTTGTAGGTAACCTAAGTGCTCTCCTTTTTCTGGTGCGTGGACAACTGAGTAAAAACTTTGTCTTGTGGGCTATTTACTAAATTTGCAACAGGATGGTAGGTGATGCGCCGTGGCATGGATTAAACATGGAAGCGTGTGCTACACCTGTGGAGCAATGGAAAGATTTAGGGAATTGTCACTCTCTAGCCCACACTCCTCAATTGGTCATGAGTCACGTTGTCAATAACCTGGGTGAGATCCCAAGTTCCACAGAAGTCAGTGGGAATTTTGTCTTACTAAAATGATCGCTCTGCGTGCCTTGATTGATGGCCTAGGGCTGTGTTCCTTTATCTCTGACAAGGAATAAGGAAGTTAATAACGCTCTGATGGATATGGACTTTGTTTCTTTCTTTTTCTTTTTTTTTTTTTTTTTTTTTTTTAAGGCTGAACTCAGAAGGGTTATACAAACAGTAACTAGTGAGAATAAGACTTACTTCTAGATGGAATATTAAATACGAGCTTTACATCTGGAAACATTTACTGGATCAGACCCTATCTGGGATTGTGTGTCAACCAAGGAGCACAACAAGAAAGAAAAAAAATGGCACTAGTAACTTGGAAATTTTTTATTTATTTATTTATTTAAATTATCAGTTCTAAACTTCATTAATGCAGGTTAATATTTATGATTTTGCATAAAATGCCTCTTTTTACACATTACCGTCGGTATAACAACATTTTCACCTGTAATGTTCATTTCAGTAGTTACTTTGTTGGAGACTTGTCTTCAATCTTTAGAGCCATTTTGGCCAATGATACTTGACTGCTTTCAGAAATGCATAAAATCAGAGTTTTAACATGTCCCATCTTCCATGCACCACAGAAATTTTGTGGTCATTCTCTCTCCTCTTTTAAAACTCAAGCTTTCAGGCTACAAATTGTAGTGCTGCTGTATTAGACTTCTCACTTAGTTTTTGTAATTTCAGAGGAAAAGATCTTTGAAACAGATAGTACCCAAACTTATATTTTAACCTGTTTTTCTAAGAAGATGAGAATTACCCAATTGTGCAATGTCTGTCTTTCATGTCCCTGTTAAAAACCTCTGAACTGATTACCAGTTTTACCAGAGGGGTGACCATTTTGATACTGCATTTTTACACAAGACCTGCTCAATATCCTGTGGAGCCCTGAAGCATCAGAAATGCAAACCATTCTGTTTGGTCTCCCACTCAGAACAGATACAACTGTCAACCACTCTGTGTGTGCAGCCTTACCAACTGGTTAGCACAATGGTAGTTACAACATAGGCCGGTGCTTGCCCAGTGAGTAGGGAAGACAAAATTAGTTGTTGGTGGTGATAAGCATAGGGATTATTGGAAGGATTTGGGGAATATTGTACTGGGGCAGAAGAAAAGCATGGTCCATCACTGAGAGGACTACCCATACATTTTAGTTAGGCAAGGTTTTAATAGAAGTTTGGGAAAAGGAAGTGTCTGAATAAAGGAAAGCACTTGCATTATCCTCATCATGGGTGAGCTCAGCCCTTATCAGACACCTAAAAAATCTTTCTCATAAATGTACTGTCTCTCCTGGAGATTCTTTGGTGTCTACAAAGGGCTTTGTTCATGCTGCAGTCTTACTGTGCATTGGTCAAAAAAGTCCACCTGCAAACGTGACAGAAATGGAGTGTTTTCAGCTCAGGGGCTAATGTAGGATTTTTTTGGTTTATAAATCTGTAGCCTACACATTGCTAAACTAAATTTTCTGAGTGTATCCTTCAATGATAAAATGTTCCTAGCTAAAATAATGCTTGTGCCAAGTTCCATTCTAGGTCACGTGCTTATGGGCAGGTACTATAACCTGTGTTGTTAAGGGGACAAATTTTACTGGAATTTCTTAAATTCATACCACCTGATAGTTACAGATTTTTGTAACTATCTTGAGTAATATTAGGTAAAAAAAAATAAAAAAAATTCTGCTTTCATGAAAATGTAAGATACTCTTAACATTAACTAAAATTATTTACCATTTTTTATACTGGCACACATAATCTCTCTGATATTATAATTCTTTATATTAGAAAAACTAGCAATCAACAGCAACCAAAAAAACAAAAGTTATTTTAATCATAGCTTGCTGACAGTGTTTGCCCTGACCCTGTTTGTAGTTATGGAAACAATTCTGTTTTAACCTCTGCTGTTTGTTTCTCTCATCGCTCCCCCAAATTCCATATTTTAACCCAAAGTGTTAAAGTGATACTAGGAGTGGAGATCATCGTAGCCTACTCAGGGATGATGCAGCTGAATTTGTATGAGCGTTCCTTCCAAGGAGTGTAGATTGTCTCTTGAAGAACAGGGTACATCTGACATGTTAAAAGGTGCATCCTCTGGGGGTCTAACCAGCCATCTTCCAAGAGGCAGTGCAGTCCTCCCTCAAAGAGGTTTTACATTGTCCTGCTTACCTGTCCATTGAGGTAATTAAATCCTGCATTGCAGACTGTGTAATTGTAGTGCTGTTGTGGGGTGTTGAGTCTGGAGAGAAGGACAAAAAAAAAATCAGTGAACTAAAGGGAAAGGAGAAAATGGTACAGGATCCAGGGACAGCCCTAAATCACTGCAGCAGATCCTGTGGAAAAAGATATTTTAGAAGTATCCATTGGAAGAACTGTGTGCTTTGGCCCTGCTGAGGATGGATGTTTGACGGCAAGCTGAGGGAAAGCAAAGTATGCTTTTGAGTTCAGCATTCAGAAAGACTAATGATTTATGGCTTCAGCTATGTCCTACACCTTTCAGCAAAAGATCGTATTTCATTATTGGTGTCACCAGTACAAACTCCCTGCTTTCAATTAAAGAGGTGTATTACTTAACCAAACCAGCCCAGCAGCAGCCAAACACTCTGCTCATTTGTACTGCTGATTGTGACTCAGATCTGAGAAGATAAAATCTGTACTTAAAATCATCTAAATGTTTCACAAAGTAAATGTTTGATGCAATCCAAGATACAAGTATTGCATAAGATCGTTGGGCTTTGCTTAGATCTAACAGAGCAAGTGATTGGAATTCCAGTCCTCACAGCTGCAGACATCTGAATACTCAGCTCTTTCTGTTCTCTTCCCTTGAGTGTAAAGGGGCTGTAACAGTGTGGAAACACTGTTGGTACGTGGAGAGCTTATGCACTTTTTTTTTCTGTGTGTTAGTTATGAGTAGAGACATTGTGTTTCATATTCTTTCTATGCAGGACTTGCTGATTCTGAACAAACTAAAATGATTTTTTTTTTTCCCTATAATGCCTTGCATTTCAGATTTTATTTAAAACTTGTCTGGTACATTTTTCCTTTTGCTGCATACTTACTGAAACAACAAGCAGTGATTCACTGGACTTTATTGTGATTAGACAGCAGATTCACTGTGATCACAGTTTTACTGAGGCAGAAATGGAGGGAAGGAAATTTATATTATTTACTTAGAGGCTACTGTCAATGGTAAAGCTTCTGTGGAAGAGTACTTGAAAATACAGGATAAAGTTAACTGACAGCAAATGTGACAGTTTGATAGTTACAGGGAATGGCACCAGCTGTTCTGAGGGAATTTAAGTTTAGGTTCCTACTCCAGAAGCAGGATGTACAAGTTGGCTGCCATTGACACAATGAAAGCTTGATTCCATCAAGTGTTCCTTATTTTGCAGAATTATTAATATCATTAGTAAGGTAATTAATGCAATCTGTTAATAATGGGTGCTCTTCCTTGCATTCAGTTCTAGTCTTTCTTAATACATAGATGGAGACAAAGTGAAACAAGGAACTGATTTGTGCTGGAGAGCTGTGGCTCTAATATTAGAAGCGTTTTGTTGAAACAGTAAGTGGATACGTTCATGTGTGAAGGTTTTCTTAATGGTTGGGATTTGGGGTTATTACAGCTTAAGATCTTCAATGAAATATTTGATGGTGCCTTTGGGAAGGGTGTCAGTGGTGATATTTACTATTCTGTTTCTCTTGTACCCAAGTAGGAATATGATACTCTTATAAATCAGGTTAACTACATCAAGAGGTTTGGAGTTAACTATGATGTCATAATGTCTAAAAAGTGCTAAACTGGAACAAATTATGCACAAATCCTTATCACGAATCCTACTTAATCCTTTTTATATTCTTGTTATAAACAGATATGTATCACCATATACACAGATTATACATAATACATTATTATATATATTCCCCTATAGAGAAAACTTAGCAGGGGATTTGGTGTGGCCTTTGTCACAGATATTTCTAATTACAACTTGGTGAATATGACATGAAGAATCAGCCAACATTTGCTTAAGTAAAAACTGAGAATTTGCTTTGATGTTCATGACCATTTGTATTAGTTTTCTGAATATATCTATAAAATCAATATTTTGATTATGAAAACACTGATGAACTGAAGGAATAATTTCACTAATATTTGAGTTGGTTTGCATTTTGCACAGAGGTTTTCATCTGAAGAGTTTGAGATCACTGTGAATTATTTACTTGTGTTAAATTGCTTTCCTTTTTTCTTGAAATTTCACATAAAATCCAAGAATAGAGAATATGGCATATCTGAGGTGGCCAGTCATCACAAACAGTATATAAGCATAATCAAGGCTGACAGTTAACAAATCTCAAACCCCAGAAACCCCAGAAAAGATGAAAGAAGAGAAAAGAGCTGTCACCTTTCCTTTTTAGCAAACAAGATCTTTAATCATTTTGGATTGATAGACCAAAATTTCCAACATATCCTTTGGGGATTTTGCCATCAGTTACTGTACAAACCTAGCTGCAATCTCTTATCAAACCATTACTCTGTTTATGGGATGCCTTTCCTGCTAGCAAACATCTAACTGACCTTTCTGAGACAAGTGAGTTGTAAATAACGAAGCTCCTCATTTCCACCTAGGTGCTACCAATGTCCTGGAACCTTTCAGTCTGTGTTTCACTACTTTGTAAGGTTTCTTAGGGGAAAAATTACAAAATATTTATTATGAAATGGCTTCTTGGGGTTATATATTTTATTTCATTTATCTAAAAAATAGTAGGTACTAACTCCTGATGTGCAATATTCATGTAAAACAGGGAAAAACTCAGTCCACCCAATATGTATTTTGAGGGCTAGCTTTTTTGGAGCTTGTGTGTGTGTTTTTCTCAGACTGTGGACTGCACTCAATTTTAAAACCACGTATAGTCTACAAAATAGTGGGTTTATTTTATGCAGCAACAGTGCTGGAATTTGCTGGAAATGATTGCATATTTTGTAACATTTTTTAAATTTTAAAATGTTAATTTTTACTTTTTCAAAATTGACCAAAGTACTCTGTTAATAACAATCTTATTATTTATATTAATATTAGTCATGTATATTTAATATCCCTGACACAAACACTTCCATGTGTTGCACTCAAACTAAATGACTAATGTTATCTCATTTACTATCTCCTTCATCCTTTGGTCCTGTCCTGTGCTTGGTAATGTAATTGTGTATGATGGGTGTCTCATTTTCAGCTGAGCTGTGGAGAGGAAGGGTGTTCACATAACCACTCAAAAATGCTAATACTGGCCCAAAGAAGTGGCACCACTGTTAGATCATTAATTTGACTTTCTTGGTTGCATTTTATACACAGGCATTGCTAGGTTAGCAGTATTAACATTTGCTGCTCATTTTGAAATTAAAGTCCATTAAGAATTGATGAAACCAGTGATTTGTTTCATTCTTTAGTTAAAAGCAGAGTTGTTCTCTGCAACACTGACAGTTGAAGATCAGAGAGTAGTATTTTGACAGATGCTCTTTTGTGTTTTATATGTCACTAGCAGGTTTTCATGTGCCTCTTGTCCAAGAAAGCAGAAAATCAGCATGGAATTCCAGTGGCTAAATTGCTTTTTGTAGTTGCAGCCAAATGGTTTGTTTGCTTCACATTTTGTTCAGTTGCAAGCATGTCGATGTAAGTACTGTCTCCCTCCATCCCCCTGTACGTTATTTTAATGATGTTGGAAATCTGTCATTTCAAAATGCATTCATTTAAATGATATGGTGTGTTGTAGACCAGCAGAAGCAGTTGATCATTTAATGTTCCTCTGAAATAAAAAATTCAGGTGAGAATTGTCTCAGTTTTCCTAAAAATACTCTTTAAATCTTGCATATCAGGCAGCAAGCAGCATGCAGGCATATATATCATCGTAAATCCAAAGCTGGCATAGCACCTCTGCTTACCTGATTTAATTTCCTGGATTCCTTTCCTCTATCCTTTGCCTTTTTTTCCCCCCTGTGTATGTGTTACAAGATGCCTCTGTGTCTCTGCTTTGCATGATCATTCTCCCTGTGCCTTTGTTTACTTTTTGCCTTGCTATTTAATTGCTTGTTCCTTGTGCTCTCTGACTTCCTCCTTAGTAAGAAGATTCCCAGCAACTATATCTAGAATGTTGTTTTCTCTCAGCCTCAGACTGTAATTATTCTCTGTACATCTCCATAATCAACTGTGCAATGAAGCTAGGGGTTGGGGTTTTTTTCAGGATAATGGGAAAGAACTATGATACCTCTTTGCCAGGGATCTACTCAGTTTGCTACCTTTCCCTTTGCATTTCTTGAAGGCAAAGTTATTTTCTTCTTCCAGGAGTACAGAGACTCACTTCCTTTAACAGAATCCTCATTTAAGAGGGTTGTAGGTAAGGCAGGCTTTGTGCTTGTAGGCAAAGGCAGATTTTACTTGAAAATTACAGAAATAACAGGCAAGTTAAATGCATGTAATCACTTTCTGTTGCAGTCAAGAAATCATAAAAGCAGCTATAAAACATAGGACTGTTATCTCCACCCATACCTGAATCTGCATGGAACCTAAACGACTTGTAGTAGCAAAATCTACTCCTCTCCACCCTACACCTCCCCCCCCCCCCCTTTTTTTTTTTTTTTAAAAAGCGAACTTACTAAACTCATGAGTTGGTAAATTGCATATTACATCCTGAATTTACCGTGACTGAAGCAGTAAGAGTAGTAAATGGAGGCAGATAGGCAGGAAAATTAGAAAAACTGTAATGGCTTGTTGAACTTCATGCTCACTGGGAACATGTCTCTCTGAAACCCTACTGAAGAGGAGAGGAGAAGGCTTCTAAATTGTCTTTTCTCTTCAGGCAGTGAAGTGTCCCATTATGCTTTTTGAAATTACAGCAGTATCACAAAAATGTGAGCCAGACTTCTATGGTGGAAAGTGTTCTTATTAAGGTAAATTAAAATCTTTGCTGATGTCAGATTATCCTGATGGGTACACTCTCTGCAACTTATACGTGGACACTCAAAGCAAAGTTCTGTAAATATTTGTACACTGTGTGCATCTTATTGGCCATATTTTTTTTAATTGAACAACTTTGCGGTTTTTTAAAGCATGTTTGAGCTAATTATTGTTAAGCTACATGTATAACTGATTACTTTCACTGCCTTAAATGCATCTGAAAAATAAGAAGATTCTTTGGGTTTATTATGTTATTAAATTATATGAAATTTGCTTCAGACTGTGCAGATTTCTCCCCATTTCATAACTAGTAGGTCTGTTCTTCTTCATGGTTCTGTGTTTGTAGTTGATGTCATCCCAGCTCAGGGCCTTCTGTGATATGAGACTCCTGTAGAGCCTGCACATGAACTTCTAAATTGTCCATGCAAATCACTGAAGCTGTAGGAATCACAAGGTATTGCTCAGCGGCATTAGATGGGGTGAGTGTCTGAGCTCTGGGGAGCTGGAGCTATCAGTCACTTTGAGCCTGGGGGCCCCCTTGAGCATGAATTAAATGATGATACTGAATTCTTCCTGCTGTAGCTGCACGTATGTAAGACGTGCATTATTATACCTATTGAATATTGCAGTTCATTTTGTTAGATGGTTGTGAGCTTGGTGTCCTCTATGAGTTAACTCATAATCTGTAAACAAAGCTTGAGGGAACCATGTCTAAGTTTTTGCAGCATTAAAACAAAGTAATGATACTGGGGAGTTCAGTGTTTCCTGGGTTTGTCACAGGGTTGAGGTTAAACCACAATCAAGTCATTTTACTTTGTTGAACCTTTCCATTTTCCATGGCTAAAAATGAAATCAAAGATGTACTGGATGTTGAGGGTTTACATACATGTGTGGGGGTATGTGTGGTGTATTTATTTTGTGTTGATTTGTAAGCCTCATTATAAGTGTGAAACTTACTTAGTATTTGGAGAATAGTGATCCTCATTTTGACTTTACTACATTAGCTATTTTTAATAACGATATTTTCAAAGAACTTATTTGTTCTCTTCCAGTGTAGTATTTTGGGTCAAATTCAGGTCTAAAGTGGGGAGATGCAGCACCACTGAATTGGTGTCTGTATATGGCTTCCCCTCTTGGAATAGCTGTCACACTTTCATTTTGGAATGGAATTCCTTTTTTCCCCCTTTATGTATATGGAAGAATGGTATTGAAACAGCACTTAATGAGTCACATTATGTAAATAGTAGTTGAAAGGCATATTAATGCTGTATTTTACTACTGCATAGGAAAGCCAGGAATATTATTCTGACCTCAAAGTGATTACATGTCCAAACATCCTGCAGGGAGTTAATGTTCTTCCCAAATGCACATAGAACATACGTAGCAAAAGAGCATCTTTATAGCTAATAGGAGGTTAGCTGAGCTCCTTTCTACTTTGGTCTTTCTCTGTTTTGCTGCCATTGACTTTCCTGCTTAATGTGAATGGCAAGATTTGCCATTCTCTCTGTTTCTTCTCCAAGGTTATTGCCTTCTGCTTGGTGATTGTGTTGTGGCCATATCTGTCTGGCATTCTGCAGTGTGATGCTTCCATTATGTCTGTAAACTTGGAGTTCCCTTGCCAAAGAGGGCTGACAAAACAGATGTCTGTATGTTGCAGGTGTTTTCTGATACAAAATAAATCCAGAGTAATAGTGGAAATTTGTGCAAATTGTCATGAGAAATTGCTGCTGTCATTCATTTTGTAATTTGGGTTTGTTTAGACCGTCCACTTATACCTAGGTGAGTATTTCTGAGTGGTCTTTAAGATTCATAAAAAATGTTAAATGAAAAGTCAAGGAAACAAGAAAATACTGGTATCTGATTCTTTATCTTTACAGTTAATACAAAATGAAAGTAAATGTGGGATAAGTTATTTTATGATGGAAGCAATATTTTTTTCTGTAGATACTATGTTGATTAATGACATAATTCTAAATTTTTAGATTAACAAAATTGTCACAAAATTTGAATATAGAGACTTGCAGCAAAGAACATTGAAGAAACTAATTTTCCTTAACTGCAGCATTACAATGATAGTGACGCTTTTGGTTGGTAAATATCTTACAGCTACATACATTCTTCTGGGACAGAAGTGCTAGACTGCCAGATGTTCTGGAGGGCTCCCTGTGGAAAGAATTGTATTGATTATTGGCATCTGGGGGAGGAAGGGGAAGAGAGGCTTGGATAATCTTTAATACTTAAAAAAAAAAAAAAATGCACTTAGTTTGGTTCTCTGCATACTGGGGAACAATCCCATTGCATGTGCTGACTTCTGTAGAGTTAATTTTCTTGTCTCTTCCATAATAGGCCTGTTACATTTTGGGGGTCTCCTTTGCTTCTGCCTACAGTAGGTCCGGGGATTGACTCTATTTCCAGCTGTTGCTGGGGAAAAACTTTGCTTCTCTCTTGAGATGTTTGTTGGCTTGTTGCAGCTGGTCACTGTGTGAGTTTGGGGTTGGTTTTTTTGTTGTTTTTTGCTTCCCCTCTCCATACTTTTGTGCAGTTTACCACATGCCTGGCACCCAGATTTTGGATCCATACTTTCTTTTGTCCTCAACAGACAATGTTTTTCCATGTGTGAAAGAACACTTCTGGTACTTACGATGCATGTATGCAATTTGCTGCAGCCTTCTTGCATTTACAGCAAAGATTCCTGATTTAAAAGTTTGTCCTTAATCAAAATCTGGCACAGCAGAATTTCTTGTTTCTCAGTGGTTATTAGACATGTTATCATGATCTTGTAGAGTCATTGTCAGAATCTTACCTGGTAGTATCACTGAAGGCATTTTCCGGGACTTTCTTAGAAATTATTTTAGGAACCACAGAATCTGGAAGTGCATGTGTCTATGTATCAGATTTATACTTCCCCTTAATGTTACATTAAATGATGTTTGCTAAATAGCACTGTGAAAAACATTGATTTGCAGTATTGATAGAATCTCAGTCCTTCACTCTGTTGCTGTGTAGTTCCCATCCATCCAAATTTACTAATGCATTTATTTCCTCTTTCTGTCCTCTGTGTGAAGAGCAAAAGTTGCCATGTGTGATCTTAAACCCAGGTTATCTATCATGTGGTTTTGCAGTTGCATGGTTGAGAAATGTATGTCCACTTCAGAGTTCCTTTTGCAGCAATTTGATGAATGAAATATACTGCAAGTTCAGCTGATTTGGAAGGGAGGAGAACAGCTTGAAAATAAACCTCTGTAAAGGCTTGACTTACTATTATGTTTGTGTTGATGAACTTGATTGAACTGGATTGGCCTCAAGGGCACGGATTTTATTGTGCTGGTTTGACAGAGTAATTTTTCTGGTGGGCTTCACATGACACTCGCCACAGTTGTGTTTTTCAATGTGTTTCAATTTTTAGTCTTTAAATTACTCATAAGCTGTTTGTGGCGTTCATTCCACATGAGGAAAGAATCCCATACAAAAGTCAAAAAACTTTAATGTGCAAGAGTAGTGTTTAATCCCCATTAAAAGTAACTGTTATCGTTAGCTATTATAAGGCTAGTCTGAAATCAATATACATTTTCCTGTAACCTAATGTTTCTTGTGTTTTAAGCTGGAATTGGTTTAGTTTTGTTTTTATTTTTGAATAGTTCAGTCAATTGAATCGCTCTTCTATAAACTTCCCTTTGATTTCAGAGGTATTTCTTTACTATATATCACCTTACTGTCATGAATTGCAGTAGCAGTGGCTAACTTAAAATGAAGTACTGGAAGAAAACACTACAGGGAGAGTTGGGAATAGGATTTGATCTAGAAATGCTTTGGTTTTGGTCAGTGTGTTAAGATACCCCTTAATAGAGAGACAAGTTTTCAGGAATCTCACGTCCCTGAGACTCAAGGAAAAATATGAAGCTACAAAGGCTCAGTCCTGTTGGAGCAGGATCAGGTTAGGGAGCACTTGAACAAACTGGATATCTGCTAGTATATGGGGCCTAACAGATTGCACCCATGCATGCTGTGGGATCTGACTGATGCCATTGCAAAGCAACTCTTTATTGTCTTTGAAAGGTTGTGGTGATCAGGGTAGGTTTCTGAAGACTGTAATAAAACAAGTGTAGTCCCTATCATCAAGAAGGAGAACTATGGGCTGGTCAGCCTCTCCTCAAGAGGTGAGAAGGTGTTGGAACAACTAATCCTGGAAATGGTTTCCAGGAATGTGAAGGACAAGAAGGTTATTGGAAGCATTCATCGTGATTTTATGAAGGGGAAATCATGCTTAACCAACCTGATAGCTCTCTATAATGAGGTGACTAGTTTGATGGATGAGAGCAATGGGTTCTGTCTACCTTGACTTCACTAAGGCTTTTGACACTACTTCTCGTAATATCCTAATACACAAGCAGAGGAAATATGAGTTAGATAAATGGACAGTGAAGTGGATTGAAAACTGGCTGAATGGCCGGACCCAGAGTGTTGTGGTGAGTGGCACGAAGTCCAACTGGAGGCAGGTCACTAGTGGTATACCTCAGGGATCGACACTGGGGCCAGTATCATTTAACATCTTTGTTAGTGACCTAGATGATGGGACAGAGTGCACCTTCAAGTTCTCAGATGATACAGAACTGTGAGGAGTGGCTGATATACCAGCTGGTTGTGCCACCATTTAGAGGGACCTAGACATGCTGGAGAAATGGGTAGAGAGGAACCTCAAGATTTTCAGCAAGGGGAAATAAAAAATCCTGTACCTGGGAAGGAATGATCCCATGCAGCAGTATATGTTGGGGACTGATAGACTGGAAAGCAGCTCTGCAGAGAAGGACCTTGGGATCCTAGTGGACACCAAGCTGACCATGAGCCAGGAACACACCCTCACAGTAAAGAAGGCCAACAGCAACTTGGGCTGCATTAGGAGGAGCATGGCCAGCAGGCTGAGGGAGGAATCTTCCCTCTCTACTCAGCCCTGGTGAGACAGCATCTAGAGTGCTGGGTCCTGTCCTGGGCTACCAAGTACAAGAGAAGCTTGGACGTACTGGCATGAGTCCAGCGAGGGGCCATGAAGATGATTAAGGCACGGAGTATCTTTCCTATGAAGAGAGGTTAGGAGAGCTGGGACTATTCAGCCTGGAGAAGGTTTGGGGGGCTGGGGAGGCCTCTGATTTTGTCAATGTGTATAAATACTTGACAAGAGGGGATGAAGATGAGAGAGCCAGACTCTTCTTGGTAGTGTCCAGTGACAGTATATGATGTAATGAGCACAGCATAAAATGCATGAAATTCCAGCTAAACATGAGATTTTTTTTTTTTTTCTTGTGAGAGTGGTTAAACACTGTTGCAGTTGTTATCCCGCAACGTCCCGTCCGGTCGAGGCGGCACAGAGACAAACACACACCCCGTCTCTGGGCCAATGAGCACTGACACCAATATGAGGATGCTGCAAATGGCGTTTAATGATGTGCGACACAGTACTATATGGTGTGGGTTCACTACGTCACTTCTGCCTGCTTACATCACAGGCTAAATGCTATTGGCTACTAGGAGAGAGAGGGGGGTGTCTTACCTTTCCGTACAGCCCGATATCTTCCGGTCGCCAGACCCTATCTTACTACAAAACACTACAAGAGGCTGCCCAGAGAGCGTGTGGAGAGACTTTAATATGGTCCTGGGTAGCCTGCTCTAGGTGACTCTGCTTGAGCAGGATGGGATGGACTAGGTGATCTCAAGAGGTCCCTTCCAACTCAAAGATTCTGTGCTATGCTGTAACAAGACAACAGTCACTCTTGAATTGGCCCTTGTTTTGGACTTCCCTTAGAGCACGTGCAAATACACAGTCCAACATGACATCTGCGTAGTAGCGTTGTTTAGCCATGTAGCTTGTCTCTGCCTTCCTCTGCTGTGCCTATTAGTACTGCAGCACTTCTGGTCAGATTTGTTATGTCAACTTCTAATGCCCCTTGGCGGTGACACTGCTTTTCCAAATATTTCTAACCGTAGTACTGACTGATTGCAAATTGTGATTTTAGGAATTACAGAAAGGTAGTACAAAATGTGATCTTACCAGAGACATAATCTTGTGTTATTTCAGTGACTTAGGAGGGGTAAATCTTCTTCTTAGCAGGTAGCCAAGTAAATTTGAATTTGAGATTTCTTTGAGAGGTCCACAAGGCATCTTTTTTTCGAGGAAGATAGTGTCATCTTTGATGTGCAGAGAATCACAGAATCACAGAATGTCAGG
>NW_010314257.1:0-5112 GCF_000700745.2 Antrostomus carolinensis
GGGGACACCATGGGGACATCATAGGGACACCACACGGACAGTGTGACAACAGTATGGGGACACCATGGGGACAGTATGGGGTCAGCGAGGAGACACAATGAGGAAACCATGGGGACACCATGGGGACACATCTAGGGACAGCATGGAGATGTTATGGGAATACCAAGAGGACAACATAGAGACACCATGGGGACAGTACAGGGACACCATGGGGACAACATGGGGACAGTTATGGGGACAGAATAGAAATACCAAGGGGACACCATGGGGACACCACAGGAACAGTATGGGGACACCATGGAGATGCCAAGGGGACATCATGGGGACACCACAGGGACAGCATGGGGACACCACGGGGACAGGGTCAGTGTCAGCATGGGGACACCACGGGGACACCACGGGGACAGCGCCCACCAGGGACACCATGGGGACAACATGGGGACAGTTATGGGGACAGAATAGAAATACCAAGGGGACACCATGGGGACACCACAGGAACAGTATGGGGACACCATGGGGATGCCAAGGGGACACCATGGAGATGCCAAGGAGATATCAAGGGGACATTATGGAGATGCCAAGGGGATACCAAGGTGACACCATGGGGATGCCAAAGGTATGCCAAGAGGACAGTATGGGGACACCATGGGGACGCCATGAGGACACCACAGGAACAGTATGGGGACACCAAGGGGATGCCATGGAGATGCCAAGGGGACACTATGGAGATGCCAAGGAGATATCAAGGGGACATTATGGAGATGCCAAGGGGATACCAAGGTGACACCATGGAGATGCCAAGGGGATACCAAGGTGACACCATGGGGACACCACAGGGACACCGTGGTGCCATCCTGGGGACAAGGACTCACTCGCTGCTCATCTGCAGGACCTTCTCGATGGTGCTGTAGCCCGAGGCCATGAAGTGCTGGGTGTACTGGGGCATGCGGATGGACTCCAGCCACTCGGGCACGGAGCGGAACGGGATCCCCTCGGAGCCACCGGTGCTGGGCAGGCGGATGGACACCCTGGGGGGGGGGAGAGGAGCCTGAGAACGGGAACGGGGGGAAACTGGGAAAACTGGGAAAAATGGGAGGAGGGAAAAATGGTGGAGAAATGAAACGGGGAGGAAAAAAATGAGGGAAAAGGGGAGGGTGGAAAAAAATGATGCAGAAATGAAGGGATGGAAAAATGATGTGGAAATGAGGGAGAAATGGGAAGTGCAAAAAAATGGTGAAGAATTGAAATGATGGAAAAATGATGTGAAAAGGGAAGGATGGAAAAAATAATGAGAAATTGGAACATGCAAAAAATGATGGAGAAATTAAATGATGCAAAAAAATGATGGAGAAATGGAAAGATGCAAAAAAATTGTGTGAAAGTGGCAAGATGCAAAAATAATGCAAAAAATGGTGAAGAAATGAAAGGATGGAAAAATGATGTGAAAATAGGAGGATGGAAAAATAAAACAAATTAAAGGATGTAAAAATGATGTGAAAAGGGAAGGATGGGAAAATATTGAGAAGTCAGAACATGCAAAAAATGATAAAGAAATTAAATGATGAAAAAAATGATGGAGAAATGGAAAGATGCAAAAAATGGTGCAGAAATGAAAGGAGGGAAAAAAATGGTGTGAAAATGGGAGGATGGAGAAAGTACTGAGAAATCAAAACGTGAAAAATAGTAAAGAAATGAAATGATGGAAAAAATGATGGAGAAATGCAAAAAAATGAGGTAGAAATTCAAAGATGCAAAAAATAATGAGGAAATGGAGAGATGTGAAAAAAAAAATGGAGATGGAAAAACAATGAGAAATCAGAACATGGGAAAAAATGATAAAAATTAAATGATGCAAAAAAAAAGTTTAAAAAATTAAATGATGAAAAAATTGTAAAGAAAAGAGAGGATGGAAAAATGACGTGGAAAGGGAAGGATGCAGAAAATGACACAGAAATTGAGAGCTGGAAAAAATGAGGCCAAAATAAAAGGATGGAAAAATAATGGTGAAATGAAACGATGCAAAAAAATGGTGAAGAAATGAAATTGTGCAAAAAATGAGGCAGAAATGGAAAGATGCAAAAAGAATGGGAAAGAAATTAAATGGTACAAAAAATGGTGCAGGAATGAAAGGATGGAAAAAATGATGTGAAAATGGAAAGATGCAAAAATAATGCAGAATTTTTAATGATGCAAAAAAATGTAAAGAAATTCAAAGATGCAAAAGATGGTTCTGAAAGGAAAGGATGGGAAAAATGATGTGAAAATGGGAGGATGGAAAAAAATGATAGAGAAATGGAAAGATGAAAAAAAAATAGTATAGAAATGGAAAAGTGGAAAAAAAATGATGTAGAAATGAAAAGGTGAAAAAATAACATAGAAATTAAATGATGCAAAAAAAAAATGATGCAGAAATGAAATGGTGCAAAAAAAATATGAGAGGATGCAAAAATAAAAATTAACAAGAAATGGAAAGATGGAAAAAACTAATGTGCAAATGAAATGATGGGAAAATGGTGTGAAAATGGGAGGATGTGAAATGGAATGAGAAATGAGAAGATGCAAAAAAGAATGCAAAAAAAAACCTGATTGGAAATGGAAAGATGGGAAAATCACGCTGAAATTAAATGATGGAAAACATGTAAAGAAATGAAAGGATGAGAAAAATTACGTGAAAATGGGAGGAGGCAGAAAATGAGGCAGAAATTGAGAGCTGGAAAAAATGAGGCAGAAATGAAAGGATGGAAAAAATGGTGGAGAAATGAAATTGGGTAAAAAATGAGGCAGAAAGAGAGAGAAGTAAAAAAAGGATCTGAAAATGGAAGGGTGGAAAAAGTAACGAGGAATGGGAAGGTGCAAAAAATGGTAAAGAAAGGAAATAATGCAAAAAAATGGGAAAGAAATTAAATGATGTAAAAAAATGATGCAGAAAGGAAAGGATGGAAAAAAAGGATGTGAAAATGGGAGGATGGAAAAATGACGCTGAAATTAAATGATGTAAAAAATGTAAAGAAATGAAAGGATGGAAAAATAACACAGAAATGAAATGATGCAAAAAATGATGTGAAAAGGGAAGGATGGAAAAAAGTAATGAGAAGAGGCAAAAAAATCTGCAAAAAATGGAATAATGCAAAGAAATGGGAAAGAAATTAAATGGTACAAAAAATGATGCAGAAAGGAAAGGATGGAAAAAATGATGTGAAAATGGAAGGACGCAGAAAATGACGCTGAAATTAAATGATGCAAAGAATGTAAAGAAATGAAAGGGTGGAAAAATGATGTGAAAATGGAAGGACACAGAAAATGACACAGAAATTGAGAGCTGGAAAAAACGGGGCAGAAATGAAACGGTGCAAAAAATGGTGGAGAAATGAAATTGTGTTAAAAAACGAGGTGGAAACACAAAATAGAAAAGCTCAGGAACGTGGAGATGCAAAAAAACCCCCCAAAATCCCAAAGAAGTGCCATTTTCACGCCCCTCCTGACCCCCCCTCTGTCCCCATCCCGTCCCTGGTGGTATCTCACCGGGGGTCAAAGTCCGCCAGCGCCTTGAGGGACTCGGGTGCTCGGACCAGCTTGTCCAGGATGCTGACGACATCGGTGAACTTGGGGCGCCGGGCGCGGTCCTGCTGCCAGCACTGAAGCATCAACTGGTAGATGGCAGAGGGACAATCCAAGGGGGCGGGAAGACGGAAGCCTTCGTTGATGGCCTTCATCACCTAGGAGGAGGAGGAGGAGGTTGAGTGGTGTCCTACCTAAAAATGGGGATTTGTAAGAATGTCCCCTCAAAAAAACCAACCAATTGGGTGAAGGTTGAGTGGTGTCCCACCTAAAAATGGTGATTTGTGATTTGTAAGAATGTCTCCTCAAAAAAACCCAATTGGGTGAAGGTTGAGTGGTGTCCCACCTAAAAATGGTGATTTGTGATTTGTAAGAATGTCTCCTCAAAAAAACCCAATTGGGTGAAGGTTGAGTGGTGTCCCACCTAAAAATGGTGATTTGGAAGAATGTCCCCTCAAAAAAACCCCAATTGGGTGAAGGTTGAGTGGTGTCCCACCTAAAAATGGTGATTTGGAAGAATGTCCCCTCAAAAAAACCCCAATTGGGTGAAGGTTGAGTGGTGTCCCACCTAAAAATGGTGATTTGGAAGAATGTCTCCTCAAAAACCCAACCAATTGGGTGGAGGAGGAAGGTGGGTGCTCACCTCATGGTTGGAGAGCTCCCAGTAGGGTCGCTCGCCGTAGGACATCACCTCCCACATGACGATGCCGTAGCTCCAGACGTCGCTGGCTGAGGTGAACTTGCGGTAGGAGATGGCTTCAGGTGCCGTCCAACGGATGGGGATCTTCCCACCCTGTGACAACATCATCATCAACCTTAAACCCACCCAAAAAACACCCTTCCACCATGGTCACCATGGTCACCATGGTCATCAAACCACCCCCCAACCTTGGTGGCACTCACGCTGGTGGTGTAAGTGGCTTCAGGATCATCTTCCAACACTCTGGAGAGTCCAAAATCAGACACTTTACACACCAAATTGCTGTTGACCAAGATATTCCGAGCGGCCAAATCCCGGTGGACGTAATTCATGTTGGCCAAGTACTTCATGCCGGCGGCAATGCCCCTCAACATCCCCACCAGTTGGATGACACCAAACTCCCCCTCTTTTTCCTGGGGGAAAAGGAGAATTTGGACTCAAAAATCCATCTCTTGTCCCCATCTCTTGCCCACCATCTTCTCTGGTGGCTTTTGGTGGCTCCAGCTCCGTTGTCACCACGTTTGACGTACCCGCAGGAATTTATCCAACGCGCCGTTCTCCATGTACTCCGTGATGATCATGAAGGGTTTGTCTGTGCCACCACCACCAACAAAAAAAGACCCAAAATGGGTAAAATGTTCCTCAAATTCCTCCCAAGCTTCCAAAAAAATTCCAAACCCCCCAAAAAATCACCCCCAAAAACTCCCCGACACCCCCCAAAACCACTCCAATAAATAAAGAACACCCTCAAAAATATCAAACCCCTCCAAAAGTTCCCAATCTCCTCAAAAAAATGTCCAAAAAATGCCAACCGCCCCCCAAAAACCCCCCCAAACCAAAACTCTGACCCCACC
>NW_010314258.1:0-1606 GCF_000700745.2 Antrostomus carolinensis
ATTTTGGGGCAAGTTTCACAAATTTTGGGCCAACTTACCCAAATTTTGGGGTAATTTACCCACATTTTGGGGCCACTTACCCGAATTTAGGGGTCACTTACCCACATTTTGGGGTCATTTACTCAAATTTTGGGGTCACTTACCCACATTTTGGGGTCATTTACTCAATTTTTGGGGCAACTTATGTGATTTTGGGGGCCATTTAGCCAACTTTTAGGGTTATTTACCCAAATTTTGGGGCTATTTACCCACATTGTGGGGTAATTTAGCCACATTTTGGGGCCACTTACCCAAAATTTGGGGTCATTTATTCAAATTTTGGGGCTACTTACCCGAATTTAGGGGTCACTTACCCACATTTGGGGTCATTTATCTACTTTTTAGGGTCATTTACACAAATTTTGGGGCCATTTACCCAAATTTTAGGGCTGCTTACCCAAATTTTGGGGTCATTTACTCAAATTTTGGGGTTACTTACCCACATTTTGGGTCATTTACCCACATTTTGGGATCTTTTACACAAATTTTGGGGCCATTTACCCGAATTTTTGAGTCACCCAAATTTTGGGGCCAGTTACCCAAATTTTAGGCCATTTACCCACATTTGGGGTCATTTACTCAAATTTTGGGGCTACTCTCCCAAAATTTGGGGTAATTTACCCACATTTTGGGGCTACTTACCCAAATATAGGGGTCATTTACCCAAATTTTGGGGTCATTTACTCAAATTTTGGGGTTACTTACCCACATTTTGGGTCATTTACCCACATTTTGGGATCTTTTACACAAATTTTGGGGCCATTTACCCGAATTTTTGAGTCACCCAAATTTTGGGGCCAGTTACCCAAATTTTAGGGCTACTTACCCAAATTTTGGGGTCATTTACTCAAATTTTGAGGCTACTTAACTACATTTTGGGGTCATTTACCCGAATTTAGGGTTATTTACCCACATTTTGGGGTCATTTACTCAAATTTTGGGGTCACTTACCCACATTTTGGGGTCATTTACTCAAATTTTGGGGTCACTTACCCACATTTTGGGGTCATTTACTCAATTTTTGGGGCAACTTATGTGATTTTGGGGGCCATTTAGCCAACTTTTAGGGTTATTTACCCAAATTTTGGGGCTATTTACCCACATTGTGGGGTAATTTAGCCACATTTTGGGGCCACTTACCCAAAATTTGGGGTCATTTATTCAAATTTTGGGGCTACTTACCCGAATTTAGGGGTCACTTACCCACATTTGGGGTCATTTATCTACTTTTTAGGGTCATTTACACAAATTTTGGGGCCAGTTACCCAAATTTTAGGGCTACTTACCCAAATTTTGGGGTCATTTACTCAAATTTTGAGGCTACTTAACTACATTTTGGGGTCATTTACCCGAATTTAGGGTTATTTACCCACATTTTGGGGTCATTTACTCAATTTTGGGACAACTCACCCACATTTTGGGGCCACTCACCCACATTTTGGGGCCACTTACCCAAACATTGGGGTCATTCACTCAAATTTGGGGGTCATTTCCTGAAATTTTGGAGTCACTCCCTCCAATTTTAGGCTCACGAACCCCAATTTTGATGTTACCCCCCCCCAATTTC
>NW_010314259.1:0-2541 GCF_000700745.2 Antrostomus carolinensis
TATTGTCTATATATCAGTCCTCATCTTTATATTTGTATCATCTTGATCTATTTGTAATTTAAATAAATTCCTTCAGTACAAAACTTACTTACTTTGCATTTTGCAAAAACAGAAATATATGGTTGAGTTCTAAATAAGCTCTCTACTCATACATCAGTCAACAAGGTAGCAAAATATTATCTGAAATCAAAGTACCTGGTTTGTCACAGTTGGAGGCAAGATTGTTTTGTAAAGAAAAGAGATTTTTGACCTATGAAAAGAATAAAATTTTATTTCCTTTTATTTTTAAAGGCAGATATACTTCTCCTTGAGAATGTGAAAATGTTTGGATTATTTATTTACGTATTTCTTTACATACTTGTTTTAAATTTAAAGATTTAAGCGAGTCTGATGTTTTCTAAGAAAACAAACAATAACCAAACAAGCAAAAAGTACTTTTTTAACCTGGGTAAAATAAAACACTGGTTACAAATTTTTTTAAAAAGTCTTGTGGGAATTAATTTTTTGCTTTTAATGAGAGAATATTGTGTTTGAAGTACACAAAGGACATTAGGGGCCCATCACTCCTCCCAGTGTGTTGGAACTGGAGAACTGATGTTGCAAATTTGTAAGCAAATGTCTAACTTTATTCCTATGATTAGTTTACTAAATTAGGTAAGGCTATTAATTAACTTTATTAGATATGCATGCAACCCTTTCTGAACACCATAAAAACTTTCTAATTTAAACTTTAAATTATATCAGTGTTAACAATTTGAAATGATTTAGATTTTTAGACTACTAGAAAATGTACTGTGGGATTTTATTGTATCTTCCAACCAGCACAGAGGTCCATCTCTTCTGTGACTACCTCATTTTCCCAGGTGCCCTTGCATAACAGATATGAGGCTCTGCAAATGGAACCAAACAATAATGAGGAATTGCATGAATCTGCTGGAGTGTGTCCATAGAAGAGCAATGAAGCTGGTGAGGGGTCTAGAGCACAAGTCTTATGAGGAGCAGCTGAGTGAACTGCAGTTGTTTAGTCTAGAGAAGAGGAGGCTGAGGGGAGACCTTGTTGCTCTCTACAACTACCTGAAAGGAAGTTGTAGCACGGTGGGTGTCAGTCTCTTCTCCCAAATAACAAGCGATAGGGTGAGAGAAAACAGCCTCAAGTTGTACCAGGGGAAGTTTAGATTGGATATTAGGAAAATTTCTTCACTGAAAGGGCTGTCAAACTTTGGAACAGGCTGCCCAGGGAAGTGGTTGCATCACCATCCCTGGAGGTATTTAAAAGTTGTGGCATCTTTATGATTAGTCTTGGTCACTATCATTTTGGGAATATCTGTGGTATCAATTGGTTTCATATTTGTTGTAACTGCTAGTTTGCCTTCTTATTATCTTTTTTCTTAAGTAAGTACTAAGCATTTTTAGAGAGTGCAGTTAATGTTTTAGAATATCACAATACTCTCTAACTAAAAGTAGAGATTTCACAAGTTCCTTCAGCTTGGGAATTTATTAGTCCTTCCCTCTTCACAAAAGACAGCTGGCAGCTGTCTCATTTCTGTTACTCTCTTGGTCCTCTGAAAGACAAACAAAATGTTTTATTTCAAGGTTTCTGTATTATAAAAAACAAATATATTTTTTATAGGTCTTGTATTTTTTACATTGTGTTTATGTTTCAAATTATTTTTGTATTCAGCAATACTGGAGTTTCTTTTCCACAGTATATTTGAAGTTTAATTCTTGTCTTTTTTTCACACAAGCGCCTGTGTTCATTGTTTCTTCTTCGGGGCTATTGTAGATGAATGAGGTTTATTTGGTATTGCAGTACATAAATTTCTTGAGTACATTTGTGCCTTAATCTTTGGAAGGATTGGAGCAGCTATGTCAGGTTGTGTATAGAACCAGTCATTGTCTAAACCCTGATCTTGATGGTTTTAAGGCTATCACCGTCACAACTTATCACATATACACACATGCATGCACACAGATTCTAGTGAATTCAGTGCTGTGCACAAACTATTTTACAGGAACAAAAGGACTCTCTCATTTTAGTGACTATATAATTCTATTTTCCATGGAAATATTTGGAAGGGAAAAACTCTCTAAATAACTGACACTGGCTACTTAAAGGTAATGGAAAATATCATGCATGAAATTATAAAATGGATAGAGGCAGTTACAAAACTGACAAAATTACTAGAGTGAATTATTTGAAATAACATGCAAATGATATTTTAGGGAAAATAAAAAGTAATAAAAAATGAAAATGTTTCTTATGACATTTTGCAGCACAAAAGCCGTTAGGCAAAAAGCAAGGTGGTCATTTGTGTTACTTAACAACCAAATTTCAACATTTTAAAAAATCTGAAGATTTTATTTGAAAACATCTGTTTGTTAGTCTTTTAAAGCAAATGTATATCTGTGGGTTTTTTTAAAGAAATATTTTATAGTTAACAATAGTTTTCTTAAAGGAGGGAATCTGAAAAGTACACAAGACTTAACATTCAAACTTATTCTTCTAAGTTTGGGAAGTGGTTATATTCCTAGGATGTAGGG
>NW_010314259.1:2578-12371 GCF_000700745.2 Antrostomus carolinensis
ACATGGCTCACACTGCACCATCTTACGTAATGCTGCATCTTCCAGGAGTCCCTGGAAGCTCCCCCTGCTACTCCTTGATGGTTAAGTATCTTTGAAAAAGCAAGAGTTGTCATGCTGCTGGACTTACTTTGTCTACCTGAATTTCAGTGATAGTATAGACAAAGGATTAAACATTTATGATATGACTATTAAAAATCAAAACAGTTCAAGTGAAGAAAAAGAGCTGCAAACCAGT
Organism: Antrostomus carolinensis; assembly: GCF_000700745.2. NCBI lineage: Eukaryota > Metazoa > Chordata > Aves > Caprimulgiformes > Caprimulgidae > Antrostomus > Antrostomus carolinensis. The sequence continues at coordinate 2,814 of NW_010314259.1, forward strand.
CACAACCAGTCTAGCTGCTTTTACTTGCTTCAAAGCACTTGTGTAGCAGCAAAGAAACTGCATTGCTGCAAGCTGGATCCAGCCAGCTGAGGGTAAACTCCACAACAACAACATAAGAGACCAGGTCGAAGAGATCAGTACAGGTTTTGTATGTTTTGTGACCAATGTTAGTATTAAATTAATGATCAACTTCTAGTAATACATGTGCCAACGATCTTACTCTGCAGTAATTATTTGGAAAAGCATAACTATTTGGTGTACCAGCATTAATCAGAAGCTGTCAGTTTATGTCAAAAAGACCCTTTGATGGTTCTATCACAGGATCCCCATGTTCATACCTTTTCAGAGGAGTCTATATTTATCATTTCAAATGAGTTTAATATTTAAATTCCTACTTCAGCTGGATTTTTTTTGTTGTTATTTTGCTTAGATATTTTGGTTTTGAACTAAAGTTATTGTGGAACATTTAAAACCATAAATTTGTTTTACTGTGTTTAATAGATTGGTTTAAATTCTGTATGATCTCCATAGAGTTTTGAGTTCCTTAAGTACAAAAAGACCAATCACACTGCATAGGATTGGTATAGCTAGTAGCTCCAGTGATTTGTAGAGATGGGAACACCAAAATCAACCTCTTGAAAAAGTCTAAGATTGACATCTTGATGAAACAATAGTTCGGAGGAAAATAACATGGTCTTTAGACTAAGACACTATTTTTAAAACCAGCAGTCTATACAGCAATGCCCATCAAAAGAATTTCACAGTGAAGTTATGCTACTGAGAAAACTTAGTTTCAGTTGTTTGTGATTGCAATAGACAGTAGATCTCTAGGAAAGTGTTAAGGGAAGCTGTGTTCTGTGGACCTTTGACCAAGGCTGCAGCGAGGCTGAGCTCCAAAGGCTCAGGTGCCTGTAAGCACACATACGTGCACATACACATGGCCAGACATACTGATCAGCCCAGTAGGGTGCAATGACTTTACCTGCACCCAGGTAAACACCAACAGCACTCCCATACATGTGAGCATGAGAGGCCTAAACCGACCCCTGTTCTCACCTGCTTGGGATCACAGGCAAAACAGCCTCAACTTGAGGAAAATTAATTTAATTTATTGACAATTAAAAATAGAGTAGGATAGTAAGAAACCAAGACAAAACTAAAAACACCTTTACCCTTTCCTTTTTTCTTCCTAGGCTCAACTTCACTCCTTTGTTCCCAACTCTTCTACCTCCTCCTCCTGAGCAGTGCAGGAGGATGGGGAATGAGACTGAGGCCAGTTCACAACAATTTGTGTCTACCACTCCTTCCTCCTTATGCTCGTTCCCTGCTCCAGCATAGGGTCCCTCCCATGGGAGACAGTCCTTCATGAACTTCTCCAATTTGGGTCCACCCACTGGCTGCAGCTCTTCACAAACCACTTCAGCTTGGGTCCCTCACAGGTCACAGGTCCTGCCAGAAAACCTGCTCCTGCACAGGTTCCTCTCCACAGCTGTGCTACTGAGCTCAATGGGCTGCAGCTTCCTTCAGGGCATTTCCACCTGCTCTGGCATGTGTCCTCCATGGGCTGCAGTGAGGATATCTTCTTCATTGTGGATCTCCATGGGCTGCAGGGGGACAACCTACTTCACTATGGTCTTCTCCACAGGCTGCATGGGAATCTCTGATCTGGTGCCTGGAGCACTTCCTCCCCCTCCCTCTTCTCTCACCTTGGTGTTTGCAGGGCTGTTTCTCTCACTTTTTTTCTCCCTCCTGTTGCTCACAGCTGTTGCACAGTCTTTTTTGCCCTCTCAGATACACTGTCACCAAGGTGCCACTTGCTTGGCTGAGGGGCTCAGCTATGCCTTGCGATGGGTCTATTGGTGCTGACTAGAACCAGCTGGAACTGGCTGTGTCATTTTGTCTGTTTTGGTGTTTGTCTGCCTTACTTTTTCTCTTCTTGAGAATTTTATTTTGAAAACTTCAAACAAATTAATCTGTACTGGAAAGTCATTGATACTCATCAACCAGATAATCGTTTTGGTCAGTGTCACTTAAAGCTTTTCTGCTTTTTCTTTGGAATTCATCAGCACAGTGACTTCCCTAATGCAAAATCTCCTGAAGACTATTATGAGACTATAGATCATAGCCTCTGTTTAAGAGCTACTGCAAAAAAACCCCTCAAACATTTAAGATCAGCTAACTTAACCCAAGAAGAAAGCACTCAGAGTCACTTAAAATGGCATTGAATCTTAATGACTGCTCACGACAAGGAATCAAAAGTGTGACCTGAAGTCTGATGGCTATCTTAGCATGATTTCTTGATCTTTCATGTCTGCTTGTTGATGTTTTTGTTTTAGTGCACATCTACTCCATTTTTTAAAGTTGTTCAAATTTTATGTCTGCCAAGGGCAGTTAGGCTTTTGTTTATAAGTAAAATTTATTTTTTCTCTTTCTTTCCTTCAAACGCACTCCATATTTAATAATGTGATTTACACTTTCTGCTATTTTTCAGTCATCTTCTTAAATTAAATTACTCTTTCTAAATTGAAATACTGCCTTAGTAAGTAGGAACATGGAGAAAGAGTAATAAATGTTTCAAATGGGTCAATTCCAGTGGTGTTTCTGATAAGGATAGGGTTAAGGAAAGAAAAACAATAAATAAAATTAACTATTGTGCATATATATTTACCAAAAATCTTATCTAATCAAGGAACACTAAAACATACAGGATCTGTTTGGGTCTTAGTTTGTTTGTTTCAATTAAAAATAACCAGCATGGCAACGATTGTTTGCAAAATGCAAAGAATTGTTAGAAAATCTGGAGAGAATTAAAAATCGCCATTTTATAAAAATATTTGCAGGTATTTTTTCAGTTTTGAACACAAAACCAAACTTATCATAGTTCTATGAGAATTGTCCAGTTCTGGTTATTTTATGGTGAACTCCATTGCAAATGAGAAATTAGATCTATCCAGGAATAAGTAGATGAACTTACATTATTATTGCAGTGTTGACTTCAGGCTCCAGTCCAGCAGTCAGTGATTTTGTATTGAATAAAACAGTGAGTGACTACTATTTTTCTTTGAAGGAGGACATTGTATAAAACCATTAAAGCAACACGTACTGCTAATGGTCTAACTGAGAAGAACTAAATAAATTCTATTTCATCCAATAACATTGATATAATTTAATATTAATAAAAATAGTTAATAGGATATTTTATATACGTTTGTGCATGTGTGTGTTCTTCTAAACACCATTAGTATGTAAAAGAAGCTGACAATTACATTACAGCAAGAATATAAATAAAAGTGAATAATCAAAAAGCTGCACCACAGAACTCTAACATTAAAAGATGGCAGAGGCATAGAAAATACAGGAACAGAATGATAACAGCATCCCCGGGGCTAGTCACACAAATGACCAATTACTGATACAGAATTGTGTGACAGCATAATAAGCTGCTCACATCTGATAGCATAGGAGAGCTTGCTTTAATATGTCTATATAGCAGAACCAGCTAGTTGTCCTGACATCGTGATTCAAAATCAGATAAAATGGACTAATCAGAACAGTTAGATCTAATGGAGACATGAGAACTAATACCAGAACTTATCAGAGCTATACAGAACCGTCCTGTATTGTACTACTACATACATACATATTGTTTTTATCACAAAAGGTACCTGGTTTAAGGTTTTGTGAATTGTGTTTGACTGATCTGGTTACCAGCCTTCAAAGACTGGTTGTTAAATCTGAATGCAGCACTAGCTAGTTGAACCCTGACTCCAGTGCTGCTTAGGGAAAGTGGAATGAAGAATACCAGAGAAGAAAAACAAATGTATAATACAGTAGGTGTTGTTTTTTCTGTTTCTCTACTTCCAGACAACTTCAGAGCTAGCTCTGTTTCTAGCAATGCTCCCCTTATCCACTCTGACCCTGGCACCAGAAACAGTGAGTCCATGCTCTCCTGATGTCTTCCAGGTGATCAGGCACTGCCTTGCTCACCTCTGTGGCCAGAGCAGGTCCAGCTACACTTCTTCTCTCTGAGGAGGATAAAGGCAGGGACATTTTGTAGAAGAGTGATAAGTAGGTTTGGTTTTCCTAAAAGAAGCACAAGAAGTACCTTTGGAAATTGGTTTGCATGCAAAACAGGTTGAGCAATAGAGAAAGAACTGTTCAATACACAGGCAGTATTTCACATCCTCTCTTTACCCTACCCTCAGGTCCACACTGAACTCATCCCTAGAAAATCTAATAGTGTCCATGCCTACCCACTTTTGCACAGAATCTTTGGCATGTTTGTGGACACGACAACAATTCTTTCTCCTACCATCTCTAAATTTATTATCTGCCTTTAGAAACATCTTGAGCTGGCTCTAACTAGATCTACAGTATTACCAATAAATTATGTAACCTCCTACAGTTAGCCCTAGAATGCAAATACTTAAATCTGAGAGTGCAAGCTCCCCCCCCAAATATCACCTAGCTACATAGTTCTGTGCTTAGGTGGTAAGAGCCTTTCAGGGCTGAGATTTTCCTCATTTGCCTATTGCCAAATGCACCAGTCACATTTTCACTTGCATATCCCAATAGACAGTGCCAGAAGTTACTGCTTTCAGCTTAGGACAAAGTCTCATGGATGTGTAATAATGGCAACAGTATTGCTAGTACTATTATCAGCACTTACTTTTTTCCTTCCTGCAAATTTTTAAATAAGTAGGCCATTTGGAGTTTAAGGAAGATAAAACCTTATTTCTGACACTAAGAAAAAGTTTTGGGGCTTGCATCTCTGTTCTGTTTTATGTCTGACATCAGGAGAATGTTGGGATTTGGGAGAAGAATTACCGCGCCCCTGTTGTGAGTCCTTACTGAAGGGGCTCAGGTTTATGAATACATCTGCTATTCAGGTGCCTGATTTGGATTTATAGTTTCTAACCTGCAATCAGAATGCTAAAATGTTAAACACTGCTAAAACCCAACAAACTGAAATCTCTTTTTAAATTGATTTTGAACTGGATAAGGATTGGACTTTTAATGATACTACAGTGTCTATCTCCCCAAATGTATTATAAGCTAATTCAAGAAATACATCTATCAAGTTGAAATCTCATAATATTTGAAATACAATCTTGATTGTGTGCCTGTGTGTGTTTTATCAGAAAAATAAATAATGGAATATATTCTAAGTTGTAGTTGCTTCTGAAACATTTAAACACAATTTCAGAACAAAGGTACATTTTGCTTTGGGTGTTTTCTTTGCATTCAATAAACAACTGTAAAGACATCATTAAGAAGGACTCTATTTTATTCTTGAAGAAGACCTTGACATCCCTTCTAATAGGAATAATCTATAACCATCTATAGCCAGAATAATCCAATTTTATTTAACTGTAGGATTATAACCAAGCTCATCATAACTGTAAATATTAGAGAATGTGTTTTTGTGATATGTCCTGATAGTGATACTCAAAATTGTTACTTTTTGAAATAGAGAATTCTAAAAAAGGCACCAGAGTGCATATTTTCACAAGCTGTTGTGTTTAATGGTAGCTTTGCTGAATACCTGTGAGAACCTGAAAGAGTTAATATATGTCTCAAACATTGTAGCAAGACAGGTTCTGCAAGTTCTGTACAGCAACCAGTTCTGCATAAAAGCAATTTTAAGAGGAGACCTTAGTGGGTTGCAGATTGTGGGATGTAGAAGGCCTGTTGGAGGAGGCGCAGTTCTGTGTTCTGACTGCCTGAGCAAAACACCACCATATATGGCCAAAGGTCATACGGAGCTATTTGGAGGAAGGAGTTTAATGACCACCAAGACCCTCTGAAAAGACCCTCTGTGATCACCCTTCACAGTGGCGCCTGCACAGTGAACCAAAACTTACACAAGTCCTCGCTTGAAGGGTGGGGGCTGAACTACATGAAAGACACAAACTGAGGGAGCCACATTCACCGCCACCAATGGAGATCGACCAGTCTTGCCACATGCGCACCCAACACCAGAGGACTGCCCTGTCTGTCTTGAGGCCGTCACGGGGTCCAAGGCTGGTGATATCTTCTCTTTCTTTCCTGTCTTTTTTTTTTTTTTTTTTTTTTAGTTCTTCTTACAGATTTTTCCAATAAGAACTCACATTGCCAACATTTTTACATTTTCTAAGTTCGGGTTATTTCCATTATAAATGAAACGTTTAACTGCTTGTTTGGTATCATTTCACCTTAATCTAGCCCAAGAGGATTTGTAGAACTTTAGTCTCTCTCCTCCCACCTCTGAGATGGGATGCGACAGTATCTCAGATCAAAATTAACCTATTGGTGTTCACATGAGTTACAGGAATTTTGGGACTATATTAGTGGGCACTGTAACCTTCTTTAGTTTACAAAGTAACCTTTAACTAACAGAAAACAATTACTTTGTTGATAGAGTCCTTAATGATTATTATTTAGATAATAGCAGAAGAGGATTTTGCAGACCTCTTTAGAGAGGACAGAGCTGCAGAAAGTATGTTAGAAGTTGAATGAAATTTCTGGTTTCCTCTTAATGATAAAAACATTTTTTGGAGAGTTTCAATCATTTGTAACTTCAGCAGTTGTCTTGCTGAAATGCCCAGGTTGAAGGTAATACCACTTCTCTTCTGTTTTCTTCCCAAATGAGCATAATTGTGGGAAAAACAAGAAGTTTAAGTTCTTCTGAAAGCATTACTGAGTTTGTTCAATTTGCCTATTGGTCATGTCAGGATAGGCAGGTCACATCTACATTGTCATAAATTTGATTCACAATTACAACTGAATAATACTTCAAAGAAAGATAGCAAAAGGCCAGATACCACAGTTTTGTATGCTACAGGAACATTATGTAGAACCAGCTGTATCGAATGCAGGGTGTTTTTATAACACTATTGTTCTTCCATATGCTTGGTCCTAATGCACATAGCTCAACAATATACAACTTGAGCATGTGAGCTTATTTACATGTGTACCTGTTCTGTCCACTTTCAACAAAAAAGGAGTAGTTTAATCAGGAAACTTTTCAGCTGGAATCCGAACAAAGGATTCCGACATTCTGCTCATGTTCCAACAAGTTTCTGTTTTTAAACTGAGAAACCTAACAGATATTGTCAATATTAAACTTTTATTATCTTATTTCTCTATTAAAAAAGAAACGTGACAGATCCTGGTAAGTCCTGAGTATTTCTCATGATGGCAGAATAACCATATATAAGAGTAGCAGTAAACTGTGACAGCCACAGTCTGAACAGAATACTGATTTTGGTGCATTAAGTTACGATCCCTATGATTGTATTCCTTTTCCCTTCTATTTTCTCAGTCAAGCCATGCTTAACAAAATTCTCAGGGGAGAAATCTGAAGTAAAATGTCACAAAGTGTAAACACAAGTGAAAATACCACTAATGGAATCAAAGTCATAATCGGTGTTTAAGTGGATTTCTGAGTTTGTAGAATAATAAGAACTTTTATGTTAACATTTACCACAGTATACAATGAAGGATTTACCATAAACCTGGACAACTGAAAATGTATTATTATGATTTTAAAATTAAATGCCATTAATTTTAATTAATTTGTTGCCAATCATTTTATACTGTAACAATCAAATCAGCACAGAAAATGTTAACAGAATTTCCATTTCATCTGATACGATATTGTTTGATTGGTGTAAAACTTGTTACTGTAAAATATTGGGAGGATGGATGTGTCTAGCATATGAAAAGAAAATGTTACAAAATTCCAAAACCTTGAAATTCCTGCCATCCTGAATTATCTACAATTGAAATTCAGGATATCTTTCACAAATTTGGATCTGATTTGAATTGCTGATTATATTTCAGTTGGACTCCATTCTAACTTAATTGATAATGCAAACAAAAAACAATTACTTAAGAAATGTATATTCCAGATATTAGCTGGTCAAATAAATCTAGTAATGTATTTATAATCAGTGACACAATAAAGTGGTATTTAATTTGACATAGACTGTCTTCAACATCTTCCTCCTTTGTCTAAATCAATATTATCTTCATGACAGTTGCAGTTTCACAAAAAAGTGTTAGTGTTGTGCATTTGATGACATCTGCCCTGTCCTTAACTCAAAAAGCATATTGAGATTATTGATTTGTGTATCCTTGGAAAGAAAGCGTTTTCCTTTCAGCTTCATTTTTGCAGTCATTATCAAAAAGCTGCAGATCCTAGATACCTTATCGAAACTGTGAAATAGCTAAGCAGTTGATTATTAAACTGTGAGGTATAAGAGATTTTAAAGAAGTTCTTTGCATTTCAGGTAATTGAAGCCTTTTGGAATAACAATATTTTACATCATAATATAGCTATTTTAGAGCACGACAATGAAGCATTGGGGCGAGTGGCTTAACAAAAAAATAAAAATAAAAATAAATCTGTCATTTGCAATAATTATTGCCTTAAGGTTTCTGCTCAGGCTTGATGAAATTAATCAAAGAAAGAAAGATATCCATTTTTCTATCAGTCTTAATCATTACTACCAGAAAAGGGGCCTAGTTCTGTACTCCTTACTCTGTTCGCATTTTTCAAGTGTGTATGAAATTTTCCTGACTGTAAAATCAGCATTTGTCTGGTGTTCTTTAATGACTGCACAGGAGCATACTTTATCACAAAAAGGTCAGTAATGACTAAAGTCATTACATTAACATTTTGCTAATAACTTAGATGTATTACTACTATTTAATAATTCAAACAAAATATGCCAAATAGTGATATTGTAGAGTCTGCAATTTCAACTTTATCTGCAAGACTCTGGTTTAGGCAACCAGTAGCTTTTAGGAAACACGATGAATATTAATGAAGTTTTCAGCTTGCGCTGAGACTTTTAATGTGTTCTATTTTGGAGAGGTATCAGACTAGTGCATTTATCCTCAATTAGCAGAAATGTCAGTGGGTAGATAAAATGAGTATAATCTGATGTTAATCAAAATTTAATAATCCCTTTTTATTATAAAGGATTGACAGTAGGAAACTGAAATTCACCAATAAGGTTGCTCAGCAAGAAAGTACTTTTGATTAGAGAGAGTGATTTACTTATTATGCAAAATAAACTTGAGGGTCAGCAGATTAACATACTATTGAAATGCTCTACTATTCGCTTTCAATTCTACAGAAGCTTCAAAATCTCCCTGGAAATTTAAAGGTACAAAAATTATATGAAATACACATTAAAAGCAAATAACTTCTTATTTTAAGAATATTTGTGTGTATTTGTTTGTTTGTTTTAGCAAGTATTAGTGTAGTCCTTGAAAAGTTTTTAAATGTAGAACTTTACTTCACAGAATCACAGAATTACAAAATAGTTGAGGTTGAAAGGTCGTCTAGTCCAACCACCCTGCTCAAGCAGGGACTCCTGGAGCACACGAACCAGGATTTTGTCCATATGTTTTTTTAATATCTTCAGGAAGGGAGATTCCACAACCCCTCTGGGCAACCTGTTGCAGTGCTCAGTCACCCTCACAGTAAAGTTCTTCCTTATGCTCAGATGTACCTTCCTATGCCGCAGTTTATGCCCGTTGTCTCTCGTCCTATTGTTGGGTGCCAAT
>NW_010314260.1:0-1639 GCF_000700745.2 Antrostomus carolinensis
ATATATAAATTCAATTAACCATTAAATCTGGATCCTTACACTCCAAAGCTGTTAGACTGGATCAGAATGTTTTCTTCATAACACAGAAAGAAAAAAAAAGTCTCAAACTTAACAGTATAACACGTATTGTTAATAATTATGAGTGGATGCAAATATTTTACTATTCAACTTCCTTAACTAGTCAAAAAATCAGACAAGCAAGAACTACTGAAGAGACAAATGTCAAACATGGTAGGGTGAGGTCAGTATAAAAAAAATATTAAGAAACAAAATCTTGACTGTGATAAATTAAAGTGGCCTTTAGACCCACTCTCCAATACGTGAAACGTTGCTTTCATACTCACACACTCAGCCACTCCAATTACCATGGAAATTACTGAGCTCTCCTGAAAATCTGGCCCAGTATGTTTATCACTAATAGCTTAGACCAAAAAAGGAAGTTATTTTCCAATAATAAATAGAATGCACTTAACTCCTGCTCATACATAGTTTTTAAATGGTGAAAAACTGTTCAGTTCCCAGTTGCAAGAGACGAAAAATGTTTTTTCCTATAAATAAGGCTATAATAGGGAACTGCACTGCAATAAAAATATGTTTGAAAACAAGAATTTTAATTACACTAAAAGTCACATTAAAAATATCTACCTTTTTTGTGGTATCAGCACTTTGATTTTCAAATTCAAAGAAAGAAAATTACAGGAAGTTAAGGTTGTATCTGCTCAGTGCTCTCACATATGGAGGACCAACTGAAAAATACACATCACTAAATTAGTTGGAAACTTGTATCAGGAGTAGGCTTCTTGTTTTGAAAGAAAAAAAACAAACCCCAAACTACAGCTACTTTAATATCTCACCTATCATTTTAAAACCAAAACTGCTTTTGTCCCTCATCTGTTAGTCAAGTTTCCTTAAGCTACAAGAGGCGATAAGATAGAAGCCCAAAGTGAAGCTCAAAGGCTGTTTATTTGTAAGCTAACTTATCAACAGGATAAATACGGAAGATCAAACAAGAATAAGTGGAGCATTAAGAAACTGGAAGTTAGTAGTTGGTTCCAACCATGTTGCAGCCCTACATTAATAACCAAGTCCTGATTTTATTTTACCTTCTTGTCCTATTTTTTCAAAGTAATTTTTAGAACTATTGAGGAGACATAAATGTCAGTAATAGTTTGGAAAACAAATTATGCATTTCTTCACAGTTTTCCTTTACACTTGGCATTACCTGTCCATCTCTTAATACCAAATGTCTTAAGAAAACTGTTTTTTAGGATGCAAACATGCTGCATTCCATACTGGTATGATTAATTACCTAAAATACAAGAAAATATTATCAGTTGGAGCAAATCATAGCTCAAATCAGAGATAAACTGTTTTCTACCTGCTTAATTTCAACATTAATCAAAATCATATCTTGCTTTTTTCTGCCATGCAAGTATCCATCAGGCTCTAAGACTGTCTTCAACAAGAACTTTTTGGAATAAAGCCAAACCTATTCTACTCCCAAGTTGCTTTTATACTATAAGATCATGTCTCTGTTCCTTTTAAATATGACTATGTATTATGAAGCACATTCAAGCCTTTTTTAAGCATGCAAATTATCAAACAAAATAGAAAAAGGAAAAATCCAAGTTATTTAACA
>NW_010314260.1:1667-19921 GCF_000700745.2 Antrostomus carolinensis
AAAATTGCTAACACACAAAGCAAAATCTCTATACATTTCTGAACTCCTACAAACCTGTTTCTAAGTTCAAAAATATCTGACCCTGAGCTGCCTTTACATAAAGCCTCACTAGGAAGTTCTAATTGTGCTCAGAGTACACAGATGTGGGTACGCCACTTCTCATTAAACTTTCTAAAACTCCGTGAACTCCTTTGACATGCATTTTCAAATGTAAATATAAACATTGCCTGGCTTGTGAAACTTTGTTTCATTCTCCTCCAAAGGAGAAAAAGGATCAACCACAAAAGGAAGCAGCCAATTGTTTTTTTATTTTTTAAGGTATATGCTTAATCCAAAACAAACTAGTAGAATCTCCTGTAATTAAGCAGTTGGTCACTTTGGTTCCCTAAGGACTTCACTATTAATGACACATTTTTAGAGAACATGGGTGAAGGAAGAGAAAACAGTGACAAAAATGCCCAGGGAAGTGTTGAGTATCTTTTTACTGAAAGACAACAAATACAAGCGAGTCATTAATAGTGGCAAAGCTACAGAGCGGGTAGGGGGGATATTAATCAGCCTTTTCATGTTTTATTCATTCTTAACTAAACAAGTCTTATCCTCTGTCCAGTTTTTGCCTTTACTAATACAGCCAGACAACAGGCTTTGCATATATCCATTTTCAGATTGCCACCTCAATTATTATTGCAGATCTGACACACTGACAACCAGCCTTAGCACTTATAAAGCTGGAATTTTCTGGCCTGCAAGCAGACAAAACAGATGCTCTAAGCCAGAGATATTCCAGCTGTGGCCCACCTGGAAAATTCATCATACCTGCAATCTACTCCTACCAGCTTTCTAGCAGTAAGAAGCTGCCCATTAAGATACATGACGACAATGCAATATCGAGTGTATTGAATTTATGGAAAAGGTCCAGCTACGCTACCAGGTCCTTCTCGCCTTCAGAACAAGCTACATGCTCGACAAAAAATGCTGGATCTATTTCCAAACTGAACATCCATAGTAAATGCTGATTTGTAGCATGAACTTTTATCAAATATTAATTAAATTCTAATATAGGAAGATTTAGTAAGTTGGGAAGCACAGCTTTTCAGCCTATCAGCTAAATTTAACAGGCACCTGTAACAGCACAGAGAAGTGCTACGAAACTCTAACGTTTTAATTACTGTTCTTCTATCAGGTATTCCAAGCAGATTATTGGCAAGAACTAAAATCACCTGTGAAAACTTCTAGATTTATCCAACACAAAGAGCTCGGAGGTAATCTGCAAAGTACAGTATATATCAGAAAGCAACACAGACACGTTACAGTGGACAACAGACACACAGAATCATCATGTTTTGCTCAGATCATTATTCTTCTGAATTAGGATGGTCCAGTCTTATTAACCATAAAGCCCACTTCTTTTTGCAAGAGTCTCCTCACATATCACTCTAAGCCTGCTGTCTGCTTTCCAAGTGAACAACCGTATGAAAGCAGAGAAGTCTCTCGTCTTTGGGGAGGAAAAATGGTAGGTCAGATGGAATTATGCTTCAGGCTGAAATTAATACTTCACAGGCTGTAAGACTAAATTAACCTAACATAGTGATTTAACAGCCATGGATATGAACTCAGCTGTGTTACTTACAGTCAGCAACAATCCTTAAAAACTACTTGTATAAATATTTGCGCAATTAATTCAACCATTCAGACATTTTTACTTATACAGCACAGTAAAGTGTCCAGTGTACAAGAAGAGCTACATGATTAAACTTCAATCACATTTCAAACACAACTCAGAATCGGATATCCTGTAGGATTAGTTTTAATCTACATTTTTTCCACTTACTCCAACATCAAAACAGTCAGTTCTCTTAATCTGTTTGCTCATTTTCTTCCTGTACTTGTCTCTGTGCTCTGTACTCACTGAACAGTTAAAATTATCTTCTTTTTTTTTTTTTTAAACTATTGGCCAGAAAGATAGCAAGTCAACCAGAACATATATACATGTATTTTAAGGCTTTTAATATACCAATAAAAGCCTGTTTCAGTCACTCACTATTTATACAGAAGATCACCTTAAATAAGCAAATAGTAATAGTTTAAAAAGTCGTTTTCTCATTATTATGCTCTCTTTGTACTCTCTTACTCTCCCTGCACTCTCTGCAGTATATATTCTGAAATTTCATGCATACCATAAAGTATCTGTGGAATGTTACAGTATAATTGTTTAGAGAAACATTTAATGGGTGAGTAAGCATCAAGAGGCCATGGCTAAGGGAAAAGAGAAGTTAAAATGCTAGAAGCATTTTGTATTGAATGATCTTCTCAGCATGAGGACAGGGGATGGACTTTTGATCCAAAAATCTGGTATTGACTCAAGTGATATAAAACCAGCAGCCAGCACTGAGACATATGAAGCCATCCAGCCACCTAACAAAACATTTGCTACCACCCACCTCTTTCAAACTGGACTTCAGTCATTGTCTAGTAAAGCAATCAAATGCTATAGGATATTATTTGATTAATAACATTAATATTATGATAGTGGATTACACGATCTTGACAATTGGCTATGTTTTTTTTTAATGGGTTGCTTGGTTTCCTAATTTACTGCACAAATAGTTTGCATGTGCATGATACCGAAATGCAACAGAAGTAACTAGAAAAAAAGCTGGGCACTGAGCACAGAGACAGCTAAAAAAAGCTGAACATTCTTTCACTACAGGAAACTGCTGGAGACAATGTGCTGTAAATTAAAGCCAATTTTCCAGAATTCCCTGAAGGACTGCTTCTCCCAGAGATTCTACAAATCCATTAAGCAAAGGCCCCTCATTATAGTCTTCTTGGGGCTTATTTACTGAAAAGAGTTTTAAAAAGCACACCCAAAATAAAATGTTCACTGTATCAGGAGCAGGGGAGTGGGACAAATCAGGCCTAACCTTACATAATTGATTCATATTCTGATTATTAGAGAACAGCTGAGATGGTTTTTACTTCCAATTCCTCCTCCTCCCCATACTTTTTTAAGTGAAGGAGAAGCAAAATAATTGGTTCCCTACCTGAATTTCTGATCAGAAGAATGGATACTGAGGCAGGAGAGGTGCTATATGCTGACCTGCACTGCTCTGGAAACCAAGCAGTTCTTTCAGCACTGGAGTTAGAAAAGCCACATTTCCTACAGATCTGTGTCACAGCTGAAGCTTGTCTCATGATTGGGCACCTAAAATCTCTGTCCAAGTGGTTTCTGTGGTGCTCAACCACATACGAGTTGCAGCTGGTACAGCACAGCCTATCCCAGCCTCATACTTCCACAGAATTTTCAGAAATCTAGTGACCTTGAACAACTTTTATATCTGTGTTAAATTAGGTAGAGAACAGGTAACAAGTTAAAAAAATTAATTAGGAATGCATAAATAGTGTGATTGTATAAATGTCACCTAGTTAATAAACTCATGGACAAGTAGCACAAGGTCTGCTATGCAGCCTTGTAGTTTCAAACTCAATATAGTTTCCCAAATTCCTCATCTATTTGTAAAATGTGTGAATCTAAATCATCTGTAAAAATAATGGATTGCACATGCTGCAATCCATTATTTTTATCCTTATCACTTAAGGCTTTAAGGGATATTTGCAAGACTGCAAGAGAGTTCCCAGGTCACTGTATTTGCATCCTACTATCAGAAACAATGTATTAAATAAACTCTTCCAGAAGACATACATCCCCATCTTAAAACTGGTTTTCTTTTTGCATATTCCCCCCTTAAATAATCTCAGAATTGGGATATTTCTTTTAATTTCCAGCTTAATTCATTAAAGACCCCACCCAGTGGCAATTTAGATGAAACACTTTAGATTGTGTAGGACAAGTTTTTCCATCCTCAAGTTTTTCTTTCTCTTTTTTTCAACAACACAGTGATAGGATGTTGCTGTCAGATATGTTCACTGTTTAAAATCTATATTTTTTTTCTAATGCCATACTCAAAGACAAATCCATATATTCCACGGGTAAATTTTTTCTGGAACTACTTTCACTTGGTGAATTATAGGGAACTGTAATACCACTGCTGATTTTAAAACAAGGTTTATAGATTACTTCTTGTGTTACAACAACCATACCAGAGCCTGTTAAGTATGTCTTTGGGGGCTACGGTAATGGGGAACACAACACGGTTTACAATAAAGTCTAACAAACAAGGGTAAGTTAATCTTTTCAGCCACTTAAATCCAGGAAAAATCAAAAGCAAATGTCTTCCTACCACAGCATCACAAAACCCAACTCCAAATACTTGCATCTTAATGCCTGCTGGAATGTTTTCTGCTAACCATCCATTAGATTTCTTATAATACTCAAAACACACATTCCTCCACAAACTGGATTGATTTCTTCCACAGTTTAACTTGTTTTTGCCAAAGTCTCTTTTAGTTCAGCATTGGCTGCAAGCCTAACAAAACAACCTTTCTTTATGCCAAAACTGTCATCTTCAGTTGCACAAGATGCATCTTACTTACAAACATGTATAATGAGCCCAATGTTTAATGCCTGAAGAGCTATTTTAAAATAATCTCTAGCAAAGCTTAAACAGATACAGAAGCAGTCAGTACCTAGCCTTGGGAAGGGGGAAACGGAAATAATTCTCAAGAAAGAACTTTTTTTCCTTCTGTATTTAATTACACCTTTTACAAAGAAAACCCTAAATTAATTATTAGAACAAAAGTATATGCATTTAACCACCAACAGCAGTGAGAAATGTAAGGCCCACTCCGAACCTCAAGTTGAAAACTTCATTCTCACTTGTATGAAGTCATCATGACCACAGGCACCATAACTCTGTCTCTTACTGAAAAGACTAGCCTTCAAATATAAGAATCTGATAACCTTCATAAGTTATTAAGGACTGCTAATGGCTGAAAAAAAAATTAAATAAAACTCTTGCTCTATTTTTCTGCCATAATTTCAGTCACAGCAGAAACATGAATACCTGTGTAAGAAGTTGTTCTTCAGTCAGATTATTGATCCAACGAGTATACCGCTCAGTAGACTCCAGTGGCTCTCTTTTGACTTGGCAACCAATAATCTAAAGCAAAATGAGATAAATCACATACCCACATGTAACAAGATTATAAAATAAGCATTCAAAACAAGGGAACTCCAAGAATTAAGATTATCTATACAGTCCTTATTAGTCCCCTTCCATGTTCATAATATAATACAGTCTAACATAATATAATATAGGATAATATGTCACAGCTGCTCTGCTCAAATGTTAAATTGTTACAGACTTTCAAAGGTCTCTAGAAAACTAACACTAAGAAGTGCCTTTCCAATAGCTTCAGTCTCGGGAATATTTTGAACCATTCCGCTTGAAATTTTCAAAGGATAGTCATCCAAAGGCAGACAACTAGAATGCAAAATTTCAAAGAAAAGAGCTGAAGTTTGGCAAATGAAAATAGAACTTGGGTAACAACAGACAATCATACCAACAGTGCTATCACCTGTAATACTGCATGTTACTTATAACTCATCCAAAATAAGGGGGAAAAAAAAACCAAACCTGTATTCTGATTTGTCTCATTCATGGTAGAACAATGTAGACACCCCATTTCGATTTGTTCACTGAAATACTACATACTCATTCAAGCAACATTTTCTTCCCTAATAATGTTCTGTAGCTGTACAGGTTAAATATGAACTATAATATTCTGAACACCTATTGGCATAATAAATAGCTTCCAATATGCATCAAAGCCAGAATATCAGAGGGATTTCATATTATCTGTAACTGCACAGACAGATATGAATGCAATTTCATACAAACACTAAAGTGTTTGCTCTACAAATCTCTGGTTAGACGAGGAAGAAGCCAAGGAGAAGCCTGGGCGTGTGGCTATACAGAACTCTGCTGTTTGCTGCTCCCAATGGTCTGCAGTCCATCCCAAACCTTAACAGGTTTAACAGGACTTAATTACATATGCAAAGTAAGATGATATTGTTTTATACCGACTATGGCACTCCAGTCATACCATAACTGTCTATTTCTCTTCCAGGTTTGATGGGTACTTCCTGTTGAGGATGAATTCATCCACTGAGAATTAACACCAAATTTCTGAACAGTAATTTCAGATAATCAAGTTCTGTTCAAGAACAGTGTAGAAACCTTGGTTTATTTTCCAGCCTAAGCATTCACAAGGACTGTAAGCGTATACACTGAGCACAACAAGTTTAAATCTTTCGGGTATCTCTATTTAGAGCTTTAAACCCCACACAGATGTAAGCAGTCAGGCTAGAATGCTTCACGTGCAGTTATGAATACTTTTGATGTGGAAACAAAAACACCGCAAAGAAATCTTGCTGAGGGACTGCTGGCAATGAAACACCACAATTTAGAGTATGATTACATACAATCAAAACTACAAACATGGAAAAAAAAATCATTATTTACTTATCCCACAAGAATAAAACAGAATATCTCTGAACTATGACATTTTTCCTCAATGACAACTACTAATTACTATGGACAACTTCAGTCCTTATCCTGATTTTCTCCTGAATTACAGCTAAGAAATATTAAGACATTTTCAGAAGGTTAACCCCAAATTATTTTAAATTGAATACCATTTAGAAGACTTCACAGACACATTTTTAAAGGGAACACTCCACAGATATAAAATTTCACAGAAGTTATGTCAGATGTACATATATTCTGTTCTGTGGGGAAGATTTTTATTTAAGAACAGAATTATTTACAGAACTCTTTGCCAGTATTCTTTAACTAAGACAGACTATCCTCTCTTGCATATTCTAGGATTTTATAACTCACAAAGACCCTTTACAAAACTATGCATGAAAGTCAGAATGCGAAAATTTACAAAGCACTTTTTTCTCAAAGATATTCTATAACAATACAATATGGAAACTCAGTTTCTTTATTCAAACAATCACAGCCTAAGCTGAACAAACACAGAATCACAAACAGCTTTCACAAGGCAAGCGATGAAGAGGAGAATCTCAAATTTGTTTTTCTGAAAACCTGGTTATCAATTGGAGCCAAGTAGTAATTGCAGTCATCTCTTTCCATGCAACCTGAAATTTAAATGAGAAGCAGAGGACAGTTTCATATTTTTATATTAATTTCTGACCAGTCTGCCCATTTTCATAAATGCTGTTGATAGTTTAACCAATCTAAAAAAGAAGTTGAATCCAGGTGCTCAGCAAAAGGACTAAAGTCCCTACAGTCTAAAGAACAATTGGTTCAAACATCAACTCTTTATGCTTCCAGAAAACTGAATGAGTTTGATCAATCCCCAGAGCTGAAGGCAGACAAAATAACTGTCATTAAATTGGATCCTGACAGCTCTTTTCTGTATCCTACATCACTTTTTGTCATTTCTAGAGTCTGACTTAGATTCTTAGCCAAAATTTCCTCCTCTTTCCATACAGCCATATAGATAATTCTATTGCAAGCTCCTATTCTCTGAATTTTGGCTCGTAACAACAATTCTGCACTTACTGTATGTAGGCCTTAAAATACTGTGAGCCTTGCGGAACTGAAAACACCATAATTAGGAAAAAAATACTCATCAAATAAAGTTATTCAGGAATTATTGTTATTGCAGTGATGTAAATCCAGAACAGAAAAAAACAATGGGTAACAATCTAGAGCCTCATACACAAACACACTAACCAAACAAAAAACTAGGCTTTAAAAAAATTTTGTACACAGCAATTTTGCTTCCTACAGCAAAGCTCAACCAAATGTTTAGAGCAACAGTAAAACCAGAATAAGATATTAATCTAGAAAAACATAAAAAGAAATACAGCAGAAAGTAATAGGATTAGCCTCTGACTTTCAAGAGTCAGATGTTAGAGTAACTCAGTGTTTCAAGAATCAAATTACATTTTTTACCTAGTTCAATGCAAACTTAGAATAATCATTAGGGCAATCCTCCTATTGTTGTGACTCAAAGTCCCTTTAGCAGCACACTAAACACCTTCAGGTTTGGCACTGACTCTAAATGTAGTTTTACTAGAATGAATGGCAAAGGTTTTGAAGAACAAGCTATCTCCAGAGCGATGGATATTGCTTCCATGACTAAACAGGACACAGCTGACAACTCTTGGTCTTTGAATTTTCAAAATAACCATCTGAAAACCTCCATTCTGGAATCAGTAACAAAGCTCAAAGCAAGTGTTATGATGACCTACTCTAATACCAACGAACACTGAAAAGGAAGAACAGTAAAACCAATGGTGAGAATTAACGTGAGAAAAAAAAGCTGCTTGGTGGAAAAAATGAAGACAGTACAAAAGGTAATTTAGAAAAATAAAATTTTCTGAGACGCCACATGCTTACTAAGGTCCTAATTTCTCTAAATGATATTTAGTATGTAACACCCTCTCCCCTATAGCTTTGACTTTTCCTACTCTTTTCTAGTTTGAGCTTTAGCAGGCAGGCTTTATTGATGAATTAAATGGATCCAATTAATCTAATATGAAGGTGAGGTTAAGATTTCACTCTAATTTCTTCTTCCTTACACATTGAATGAGATCATTAATGAGACAATAAAATATAATACATACTTAGCAATCCTATGCTTGTTTCATATTTAGAATTAAAAGAAGAGAGAAAGGAAAAGAGGGATTCATATACTTAAAACTTGCCTAAAATGTCCTCCATAGTAGTGGCTTTAAGTTTGCTTTTTCTTAAAGTTACCTAAACGTGCTATGGACACACAACAAAAGCATTCATTTCCAGAGGCTTTCTAAATATTCCTAAAATCTATTTGCTCACAAGAAAATTGAATTGCCATCTTTACTCCTCCTCTTCATCCAAAAAACCAAACCCACAACAACAACCTGACAATTCCTTTCTTTAAAAGCAAGGGAACAAAAAACCTATAGCTGGTGTTCTTACTGGCCTTTCGTAAGATTTCCATGGATGTACCAAACCCATCGGCAAGTTACATAAAAGCAAGGATCTCCCTGCTGCAGAAGATGGTATTGTAAAACAGCGTTTAACCACATTCTTTAATTATAATGATATCACAGCAAAATACACTTGACAATGTAAATGAATGTTATTAAGAACAGCTGCATTTTGATCTTGCAACACAGCAGGAAAATAACAACAAATGCATAACAAAGTTAGCATTTTGTAAGAAGTGAAATGTTCACACTTCCCTCTACCCTGACACAACAGTGCAATGTTTTGCACAGCACACAGACTTCCTGCTTTCTTTTCATTTTCAGAACCAATACCACTGAGGCTGCTTTTAACATCATCTGAAAAGATACGTTTTACAGACAAGTCTTAAAATTGTCACTATGCAATCAAATTTATTTCTAGATCCTCAGCCAAAACAATTCCATATCTTTCTTCCCTCTACTTGTACTGTTCCTCTCCCAGTAGGACTCTAACTCATGACTGGGATTCTTAACTCATATGGTTGCAAGAGAAGCATCACCAACAGGGAGTAACTCAACCTGAGCTTTTGATGCAGGTTCTGTAAAGCACAGCTCATTTAACCAGCTTCCTTCACCCAATCAAAATCAGGATTATTTAGAGTACAAATGGTTCCTCTAGTTCCCCTGTGTAAGCTGCAGCACCAGGAGCAACTGCACACATTTTCCCATTTCCTCCATGTCTCACAGAGCTTCTGTATTCACTTCACTGAGTATTTCCTTATAGCTTTTAAATTAAAGTGAAAGGTTTTTCACTGTTGCTTCTTTCAGAAGTTTTAAAATACTTTGACAAAAATCTTTCTGGTCTATTTTACACCCATTCAGGCTTCCAGAAGACAAGAAAGTCTCCATATCAGAAACATTCTTTTCAATATTTTGGGTATCCATTTCTATGCAAAAATTGAGTTCATCCAAGTTTCAACTTTTTGATCTAATTAGGCAAGCTTATTTTTACATTACAAATGCTAACTGTATACTGGTACATACCTGTATCTAGATTAAACTATGGAATACATACAGCAAATGCAATACACTTCATGTTCTAAATGGAAACTTGCTGCAATGCAGTGTTAATATGACTTGCATAGGAAGCAGCAACATGAACTGTAAACACAACATTTTTTTGGTTCATAGGAAAGGACTATGGCAGTTCATGGAAGAGCAAAAATCTTATCAGGAAAGAAAATCATGACAATCGTTTCTGCTACGATTCAGTGATTCTGCTACATCATCAGATGAGGTAATTCACTTTCTAACAGACAATTACTTTATGTATTAAATGGAACTTACAGCTTATTTAGCTATTTACTTAACTGCAACCAGCCTAGGCCTCTTGGGAAAGAAATACAAACCAATTTATAATTCAAGGCGGCCAGAGAGAGTGATGGGTAGAACATTAAGAGCATAAAACAGTGGTCTGGTTTCATCTTAACTACCAACAAATACAAATGCTGAAAAGCCATACAAGTAACTTTAAAAAACATAAATGGCTTAGAAGGAGCTATGTGGGAAGAAGTGGCCAAATATAAGCATGTAGCTTATGGGTCTATGGTCCTGCCTGGCCTCCAGCTCCCACTTCACAGAAGGACCAGGCCTCTTGTATCTGCCAGCCCTGTCTTGATGGTCTCAGACAGTCTGAGGTGTCAAAATAGCATTGAATGTCTACATTTAGGCACCTGAAGCTCTCTTCTCTAATAACGCTGCCGCTTCACATGATCAGAAGTGGAGATAACAAATCGTATCTAAGTAAGATTATCAGAATCAAGGTCATGGATATGTATGTTATGTCACTACATTTAAAACATTTCCAGGAGTTAGAGCACTATAAAACTAATACCATAGAACCATGATACAAATAAATCAGTACAAATAATAATATAATACTGGAATAACAGGGTTCTCCATGAAACAGATGCTCTAAATTGGTCACAGTACATTGGGTTAGTCACAATGTATGAAATACAAACCTAATGAGCACATTCGACTACTTGTTGATCAATACAAAGTTCAGACTTATGATCACACTCAGAGGAACCAGGCAGGGTTATTAGAGACATTACAAAATTGTACTATGGGCATATACAGTCACTGTTCTGTGAACTACAAAGTTATGTACAAAAACCAGGATTCTATACCCAGCAGCAACATCAGCCATCCACTTACATACCATAACTTGTTCCAATTTTTCACTAGAGTTTGTCTTTAACTGTAGTATTCAGATGGAGATGTTTCTTATTTTAGTCATTTTAGGTTTTTATTTTTTTATCTTGCACATATATATATATATATGGAAAAGGA
Source organism: Antrostomus carolinensis (assembly GCF_000700745.2). Taxonomy (NCBI): domain Eukaryota; kingdom Metazoa; phylum Chordata; class Aves; order Caprimulgiformes; family Caprimulgidae; genus Antrostomus; species Antrostomus carolinensis. The sequence goes on from NW_010314260.1 coordinate 12,910, forward strand.
AGTGGATGAGAGGAAGTGAAGATTAAATGAGTTGACAGCAATTAAAACACACTTTCTGCAGATGTGGTGCTTTTAAAAAACAAAACAAAACAAAAAAAACCCCAACAACTTCCTCAAGCACAAATAATCTTTTTTATTCAGGAGACAGCCTATGGGCCAGAACCCTCCTGTTGTACTACAGAGGAAATGAGGATGAAAAATTAATTGGTCTCCAATTTTATCCCAATATTCTCCATCCTAATTTTATAAAAAGGGGAAATGAACAAAGACAGGCAAAAGCATAAACTCTCTATAAAGTACTAGGCACATAGTACCTAGTGCCTACTATATACATATGTATGATTTCTTCATATACTGTGTCTTCTTTTAAGGAACTTTATTCCTTGTTTTATGAAGTTTTTTTTTTAATTAACCAATCAATAATGATATTGAAGCAGCTACTGGAAAAACATGTCTTTTTAGGAAGGAAAAATCCACAGCTTTCCTGTACAAAATAAATCACTTTCCTCAACTTACAGTATTAAATGAAATGCAACTTTCAAAAGCTATATAAAGTACAAAACTCTCTACACACTAAGAAAATGTGTGCAGTGTTCAGTTTCATGTTAGAAACATGACTGAATGATGTAAAACTCCTAGAAGAAAATGTAATTAACTACTTAGTGAAGCTTTAATTAGAAGAATCATGGCATATGGGAAAGGACTTTTCATAAGGGCAGTTAATGACAAAACAAGGGGAAATGGGTTTAAACTGAAAGAGGGGAGGTTTAGATGAGATATTAGGAAGAAGTTCTTCACTGTGAGGGTGGTCAGACACTGGAACAGGTTGGCCAGAGAAGCTGTGGCTGCTCCTCCCTGGAAGTGTTGAAGGCCAGATTGGATGAGGCTTTGAGCAACCTGGTCTAGTGGAAGGTGTCCCTGCTGCTGGCAGGGGGGTTGGAACTGGATGAGCTTTAAGGTCCCTTCCAACCCAAACCATTCTATGGTTCTATGATCTGCCCCCATATAATGTTCTATGAGAAGACTACTAAAATAACAAGCAATACAGGAAGGACTATCTCTAGTGTGTGACACCTTCCCCCCACCCAATCCCCAATATGCCTGTTTATGAGTCTCCACAGAGGGAAATTTTCCAAACTAAAGAAGCTAATAGGAAACCTTTACTTTATCCTGAATGGTTAGGAATAGTTTTTGTTAATCATGCTTACATCTTGACATATAAAGGAAAGGTAAATGTCACCTGTGCTGTCTCCAAATCTTACTCCTACTATTTTTGTATTAATTTCCACTCGCACCCACTCAATTGATGTGACACTGCAAACATATCCTGAAATTCCAAAGAAAAATTGACAGGAGAGTGAAAAATCTTTCTCTCTGTCTTCCCTCTGTATTGTTTTCCTTGGTTTTCATTTATTTTAAATATTATTTGGTTGTAAAAAAATCTATAAAAGTTTTCATTTTCTTCCTTGATACACCCCCTCCTTTATAAATACATATATTTTTTATGTATATTTGTTTAAAACATCAGCAAAGCTTTAGGTATTGGTGCAGTACCTCTAACTAGCTGTAATGACTATGGATCAGCAGCATCCCTAGTACATTTTATTGGAAGTGTCAAGTAGAAATCTACCACAAAAAGATCAATTAATTGAGACAGTCCAGGATTTCTTTTCAAGTTAGACTTATGAAATAGTGCTTGTAGCATAATTTTTAATTGCACAGCTGTGACTCAGCATTATCTCGTCAGATCACCCATTTCTCACAGGAAACATGATTAACACAATCTTCCATAAGTCTTTATTTCTCACCTACTCAGAACAGCTAGAACTTTATTACATTAAATAGCATGATTGTAAAAGTAAGATTTAATCATTAAAATACCTAAGTATTGGATAAAATTTTCAGCCAACAGTAATACGCATCATTTCATTCATTTTAACTAAATGTGAACAGGCGATTACACTTACCTTATTAATTTGTTCCTTCACCCAGTTAAGGAAAAGTTAAAGACTTTTTAGAATTACATGTTAAAATCTATTTCAATTGCAGAATACGGGAAACAGGACCATCTTGAAGAAATTCATTAGCTCTGTTTACAGTTCTGCTTCTTACTAGTCTTTCTTAGAGCAAGTAATTAAAGCTCTATACAGCTAAATCCATATTTTGTAAAAATATATTGGGATATATATATATATATATATATGGGATATTACGGGACGGTCTTCTTTCAAATTCTGATGGTGCTGTCTATAAAATGCTAACCATTAAGGAAATAAAATTATGTCAATAATAATAGTAGTTCTTGTGTAGGTCTGATTTAGCTGTCATTTAACCAAATTCCGCTTATGCTACCATGCATTTCATTAAAAGTAACACTAGCAGCAAGAATTCACGAAGTTTTTTCAAAATTCAAGAAAATTCATTTTTTTTTATAATGTGACAAAATTACAGGGTGGTTAGTTCAAAAAACTACAACTGAAAGACAAAGAGAGATTCACATAATATAGCTGTCTACTGAGAACACTGTACATTGAGTTCCCAGACAAGTACCTTGTCATCCCAGTAACTAAAACATCTGTTTTAATCAATAAGAAACTTACATGGTACAGGAACAACTAAACAGACTAGATATGTGTACCAACAATCAGCATTTTGGATTTTGACCTTATTAAAAACAAGACTTGAAATTTATGTTGTTAAAATTACTAAAATCTTTTATTTAAATTACATTGTGTTTTTCTACAGGCCCACGGCCTTTTATTTCTTAATGCAGCAGAATAATGAAATGATTTAAGGTATTAGTGGCTTTAAGAAGGATCTTGTGACCATCATTTAGTGTAATCAAAAGAGAAAAATACATGGAAGGAATATTTTTATGTGGTTAAAATCTTTCCAAAATTATACACTCTGGGAAGAAGGTGGTAAAATGTATTTTCTCTCCCCACCATTTCCAACAGAAGAAACAGTGTTCTTCAAAAAACCTGCGAGGTAATTTGCATTATGTGTAAAGATACAAAACACACCCTAGTGCATTTAAAACATGTTTTAAAAATTATAAAATATGTTGACAGTGCTGACTCCCCAGAGAATCCTTTAGGTCAGATGAATGTCCATTTCAACAGATGTTCTTATCTCACAGAAATCCCTTTTTATGAACACCTGTTAAACATTCTACTCGGCACTGGTTCATGTCCGAAGTCTGCAATAGGATGTTACATGTTTATTTTCAGCACATAAAAAAAGAGTAATTAAAAACCAAGGAAGCCTGAATTTTCTTTAGTGAATTTGTAGGAAAAACAAGAAGTCAAAGTGGTGTAATCAGAACGAGCACAGCTGAGCATCACACCACACATACATTTAAAAAGTATGTTGTCATGCATATGAAATCATGAAGGATGAACACGACATTTTTGGAAAAACTTCAAGTAACTGAAGAGATACTACAGCAAATCTGTAGATAGTACAGCAAATTAAATTAGTTTCAGAAGTCCTTTTTAAAGGTAAATAAGTAAGTCTCAGTATTTTGATAACTAGCTTAGGTAGGAAAAAGCACCAGGTCTCAGAAGCCTTCATTCAAAACCTGCCATCCTGTGATAAACAAGGTCTAAGGGCTCAACTTCTCTATTAAGGCTAGTGCACAGGCAGGCTGAATTTGATACAAATTAAGTAAACTCTTTAGATCCTGTCAAGATGTTTACACAACCAGTCCTTTACATAAAGCTTAGGAACAGTCAAAAAAAGCAATATGTTTGCACAATTTCTATTTTAAAAATGATTAATTTCTCTTGTGTCTGTAGCTCCAGAAGTACGATTGGATTAGTAATAGTTGGCACCACAGCAAAATATCTAAACATGAGGAGGAGGGAATCTGGACTTTCAAACGTTTTACACTTTAGACATAGTTTTAAAAATGAAATATGCTGAAAGTCTACATGAATATCAAACTCCAGTAATCACAATCATTTGATGGGGTTATTGGCATGTGGAGACCATATTAAAAACAAATTCAATTACAAAGTGGCGTAGGTTGGGATGTTTCTCATTTGAGATATTTGATTAAATGTAGAACAGACTTAAACTGACATTGTGACTTTGAAAAAGCACTGCGGTTTTTCAGAAATACCAAATTAAAAAGAATCTTTAAGGAAGCTGCCTAATAAAAAGCAAAGACACAGCTGAATTCCAGCAGATCTGGGCGATATACATGGAAAGGCTCAATTAATGAAAACCACCATAAAAATAATACTCTCATTGTCAAAGAAAAAAAATTTCATATTCTTCAGTGCAAAAAACGAAAAGCAATCCTATTTTCTTCTCTTAAGCATGCTCCACTGTCACCACTTCAGAACAAAACCTTCACACAACTACTGCTTTAGTCTTCATTTGTCTTTAATAGCTGCTATATGAATTAATGCTTATATTAAAGCTAAACTCTATAGGCACTGCTTGCTAGGACATGCCTGGGCATCACACACTGATCTGTCTCAAACGTGCTGAGTAAGGAAGACAGAAGGAGAGCTGATGCAAATTAACTAAGGAGAAACTAAGATTACTTAAGTTCCACATGAAGAAGATTTTAATCAAGTTTATGTCCAAAATAAAAGCATTTATCAAAGAAAAATCTGCTAAGCTATATTCAATAACTGGAAGACAAAACAATAAAAGGGAGATTGGTAAAACCTGGCCTTCAGTAGAAGACACAGAATGAGAGAAGATCACCAACAACCATTAACTTTTTGCAGAGAGGAAGGATGGATTTTAAATGGAGGGATTTTTCTATCACACTGAACAGAGAGATAATAATTCAACATTAGGTAGTTATTAGGTAGTTAGGTGTTTAATGACAGTTTAGCAAAGCTTCACAAATGCTTATTACATTTTCACACCTCCAAAATTGCATACAAGATACTACTTACCTACTTTATCAGTCCAGACTAAAACACTGTCTACTTTAAATAGAGAAAAGGTAATAAAATCACTCAGGAAAAAAGACTCAGACTATAGAACAATGCTGTTGACCACTTCCTTAAAAGATCAGATGAGGAATGGCAAGGGCACTCTGGAGGCAAATATGCATCTTCTCCCTCCTAAATGAAGTCCTTATCCATTGCATCACACTTACTTCAATTAAGCAAGACCTGATCTAAAGCTCCTGAGACTAAGACTTTTACAGGCAGCTAAACCTCAGACTGCCCTGTTCCAGGCTGACCAGAAGCTATAAAGCTGCTGTGAGAGCAGATACAAGCCCTGCTAATACTGTTGTAAAGCAGGAAACACTAGCTAGGGTTCAGCACTGCTCTAATCACAGTTGTAGAGTTTTCAGCTGAAGTGAGCTCCTGTCTGCTAACCCCCCACCACTGAAGATATACTCCTAATATAGCACAGATTTTTTCACTCTGTAACATCATACTGTGACGCAAATACGCTGAATAGCTCATGAACACATTTAGACTTCAGGTAACTTCTTAATGAGTTGACTAAAGAATTATAACTCCACTAGAACAGAAAAACAGCTAATAAAGTGTTCTCTGCATGGCTTCCCGTTATTTTTTTTAAAAAAAAAAAAAAAAAAGTACCAAGTGCAATTATATGAAAATCCATACAAGTTCTAGAGCTTCTGAATCCAGAAGCTTTGAGCAACCTGGTCTAGCAGAAGGTGTCCCTGCTGATGGCAGGGGGGTTGGAACTGGATGAGCTTTAAGGTCCCTTCCAACCCAAACCATTCCATGATTCTATGATTCTAATTCCAACTAGTACTACATAACAAACGACTATTTTAAGAACAAGACATAGGTAGAGGAGACATGCATTATCTCAATTTTGTCAGCTCTAGCCATACAAACAAGGCCACCTTGTTCATTAGGTAGAATAAATCCATGTCTAAGTGCAATGTAATTACCAGAGTGCAAAATAACAATTTTGACTCCCAAGAAAAAGCATGCAGAGGAAGCACAGCATGTAATTTGAAAGGTAATTCGTTATTTTCAGGACTACTCTAACATTAGACTAATAAGAAGATACAGCAAACAAAAAGCTTTAAGATCTCACAGAGGTGACCAAACTCCATTGGCATGTGGAATGTAAAATCACTACATGCTGAGGGCTGCCAATATTCCCAAACTGCTACTGTTGACTGCCAATGTATAACGTGGCCTCCCCCTTTATTTTTTTCCTCATTTTTATTTTTTATGTCATGCTCCCTTTCAATATGAAGCAGTCTGGCCTTGCACAAGACAGATAAAACAACCTTCTGCATTTATCCCAGACTGGTGATAATAAGTAGGAACAAAAAAACCCCACATTAATATGATATATTATGGCACAGCTGCTCAGTAAAAGGCTACAAGAAAAGTTTCTGTTGTACAAGCCACTGTTCTAGACAGTGATGCTGCACTGGAATTCTGTCAAAAGAGTTTCTACATGTGCAGTTTCATACCTGAGATGAGATGGAAACAGTTCTCTGGATGTTTTTTCCACTAGTTGAGTGCACAATGTCTTAACTACTCAACAAAACAAATCACTTGGAACATGCTATTTACATGCAGTGCTCTTTTTGTACACAAAACAGTGTTCACACTCTGACTTAGAGATCTGCTCTGATATGCAAGACAGCATTTGGAAACTGGTCCAGACTACCTAGAATTACCTCTCTCCATCCAAGGACAAGAGCTAGGTCTAAAATGTGGAACTCACTGACAGATGATACAAGAATATCTATTAATCTTTTTGCACTCTGAACAAAACAAAGCTTAATTTTTTGTTAAGCCATTCTCACAATACTTCTCACATGGATTAATTCATAAAATATTTGTCTCTTGCCAGTATAAAAATAGTTGAAACATTGTCATACTTCAGGTAATCTGAAAAATAATCAAGTCTCATTATCGTGACAGCCATATAAACACTCAAAATGCTGATCTTAAAAGCTTTTTTCCACATTAGTATCTACTTCATGTAAAACTAAAACTATTCATTTCAATTATACCTGTAAGAAAGGATCTACTCTATTGTA
>NW_010314260.1:19950-45177 GCF_000700745.2 Antrostomus carolinensis
ACAATTTCAGATATTAATTTAAATTAATAAGGTGGAAACTAAAAGGACTGACATAATAAAAAAATCAATGGAATGCGATCATTTTAATAATAAAAAATAGAAAATGCAATGGTTCAAACTAGTGCTCAATAAGCAATAGGTAAGAAAAATGAGGGAGGGGGGAAAAAAAGAGTCATTCTAAGTTGTAAGAGAAATGTGTAACAAGTCAAGGCAAGTAGAATGGCACAGGGTACAGTAACAATACAAAACCCCCTATCTATTAGATTATAACTTTCAAAATCAAGAAATATATGTGTCCAGACCAAAAGAAAATAATAATTTTTAAAAATACGGTATTTCTAAGTTTAGTTTGTGAGCTTCAGTGGGGCTGGGGGAGGGACATACAATGCTTTGGCCCAAAGTTGTGCCTTAAAGAAAGGATCAAGCTCAGCTTTCTCCTTTATTCGCTCATTTCTTCAAATAATTTGCTGATTGTGCAATATTTGTTTCCAGCTTTCCCAGAGGCAGTGGAACAGGTCTGAGAACTAGTAGGGCCATGCATTGTTCACTCGATCCAATCAACTAGCTTGGAGTCACATTCACCATCAAAGACATGCAGAATTTAGTCAGTTAGTTAACACATTCAGATAATGCAATAGGTTAAAAGGCCTTAGGCATTGCAGCTCTTGACCTAAATCCAAGCTACAGAATATGCCAAAAATTTGCTTTAGAGATGCAAAAAAGTGACAATTTCTCATTGAAGAAATGCAAATGGTTATACTCTGTTCTCTCACGTCGCTAAGTATCCCAACATGTTTGAGAAAGAGGCTAGTAATTTTACAACAAAAAGAAAGGTGCTCATTCTGACACTTGTACAGATTCTCTTATTCAGACAGTGAAAAAAAAAGGAAACAACATTCTTTATTTCCATTACCCACATTTTGATTCCAGCTGTTGGGAAGACAGAGGAGACAGTGAGGAAAAGCTTGGCTATTTTATAAGAAATTCTTATAAGAAAGAGATATAAAAATTGGAAGCCACATGCTGTTCACGTGCACAGTCATATTGTGGGGGTGCACATACACTCAAATTAAACAACGGTGAGAGGAAGAATAAAGTAACAACATGCCCAGCAGACAATATAGTGTCAAAAAATATCCAGTATGGCTCTAGGACAGATGAGAAAGGCAGTGGGTTTCGAGTGTGAACATGTCATGTTAGCACCTTTCTTTTCTCCTTCCAGTACCTAGAATCCTTAGAAAAACTGAAAGAGTTCTCAAAGTGCTGTGCTCTTCTTGAAAGCCTCCATAACGGCACAGTGGCTTGGCAAAGGGTGGCCAGGCACCTGGTCCATCTCAGGCTGAGGAATGAAGCACATTCCAGAGAAGCTCTTTAGCTCTCCAAGAGTGTATTCTAATCACATCCAGCAATTTCATTTCAGGATTCCCATAGCAGGTCCTGATGCATGCACTCGGCAACGAGACAACCTGGGAGCAGATATTGCTAACAATCTCATCTCTCCCAGAAACAAAAAGCTCTGGACTTCTTAAAGGGTACTACTCTGCTCAAATAAATAACAGAGTAAATGTGGGGCATAGGGGTGGAAGATTGCATTGTGTGTGCGGTTTGGAAATAATGTTGAAACTGTCCATTTCCTGAGCTACTCCAAACTCAGAAGCTTTGTTCAATGGAGCACTAGTATGTACACAAAGTTGGACCTCCTCCAGAAGAACACAAGTAGAAGTAAAATAAGATATAAAGGCCTGACCTTTTCAGAATTAAGGGAAATGTGATCTTGAATCTTCCCACTCATTAGCTGCCAAGAAAGCATACGTGATTTGTGGTTGGTAAATAGGCAACACCTGGCTTAGTCTGGAGAAATGGAATAGATGCTGCTTCTAGCGATAAACAAAAACTAGAGCTAGAGATTTTATTAACAGTGGTTCATTCTCCAGTAACAATGTAACTCCTTATCTGATTAAAGCATAAGCAAGTTGAAGGCACACTTGCATGCAGTATAACATAAGTGCACATGTTAATGACAAAACAAGGGGAAATGGCTCTAAACTGGAAGAGGGGAGGTTTAGATGAGATATTAGGAAGAAGTTCTTCACTGTGAGGGTGGTCAGACACTGGAACAGGTTGCCCAAGGAAGTTGTGGCTGCTCCTCCCTGGAAGTGTTGAAGGCCAGGCTGGATGAGGCTTTGAGCAACCTGGTCTAGTGGAAGGTGTCCCTGCTGCTGGCAGGGGGGTTGGAACTGGATGAGTCCCTTCCAACCCAAACCATTCTATGATTCTACGTGCCCTGGACGGCTAATGCCAAAAGGCTGGTAGCTGTTATGTTATCACAGGCAGTCCAATGTCCCTGAGCTTTCAGGCTGCTGAAAGTAGGTATTCATATTGAGCTCGCAGAGCTTAAGAATTTCTAGTATAAATACACAAAGTCTTAAAAACTCATGTCTTCTGGAGTGTCCTATTTATAGAATCCCTGTCAACAAGACTTAGATATAATGTAAAATTATGTGAAATACCAGAATGACAATACCAGATGACAAGATGACAGCAGTTCTAGGCAGCTGCATTTAATAAAATAATAATGTATCAGTAATTTGTGTTCTGAGATCCAAAATCCTCTACTCTAAATGTTCCTGATGGGAGAACAGTTCCATCCTACAAGACTTTTTTTAAAAAAGTCTTCAAGATAAGAATAGCTTAACAGAGTAGAGTTTAATTTGCTCTTGCTCTTTAAAGCATGATTAAGTAGGCTACCATACAGGAAATAAAGCTAAGGTCTGCTGGAGTGTTACCCCAGTCATATTCCAGCACCTCAACCTAAGGGCAAGCCTCTTGCTTTTTCAGAAATAGAAACAAACACCAGTTTCTCTGAAGAACAACTGGTTGGAGAGTCATTCCAAAGCCATCTGATATCTTTTGTTTCATTGTTAAGCATCCAGGCTTCAAGTTAGGGTAAGGCAATCTGCATGTAAGAATAACATGAAGGAGGAAGAACCTCAGGGATTAGTTAGGATCTGGGAGATTCCTTTTGGTGGAGAAACTTGGAGACTTTTCATACCTGTAAATCTACAGGAGTAACAACAGTAGACTGAAGTCTCCAATATTAGAGCCCACTGGGAATTCTGGATCTCACTAACAACCAGCAAAGCTAGGATTAAGAACAAAATTTCTAAAAGTACACTGACACTACATAAAGTCAAAAATCCAGGTCAGAAGTTGCAAAACAGTGGAAAGTCCAAGTCTGCAAATTAGAATTTCAGGAACAAACCAAAAAAGGTCACTGCTTCACAGGCATTTCTCAAGCTTCTGCTTTTTTCTTTTTTTTTCCCCCTCCACCTACCCTGGCTTATCACACTGTCTGAAGCTAGGGTCAGAACTTCAAATACATAAAAGAACTTTATTCAAACATCCCCAACTATCTTCCCGGGCCAGAAAACTGAATAGCATGATTATTCTGAGGGCAGTAGAGAGATCATTCTTTTAGGAACAGCAGCCCCCCTTGACATTGGTCAGTAGATTTGTGGCCAGAAGGTCAACTTTTCTCAAAGTAACTCAAGTTGTGTCAGAACTACTAGGGAGCTCTGGACCAAACTGACCTATTTGCTCATCAGGAACAGGTGTTCCCATTTCTCCTTTCAGGCCTTCGAATTAAGAGTTCTGTAAAATACAATATTAACCCAAAAGGTATATTTCACATAGGTATTACAAACATCTTTTATACCTGTAAAATGGAAAAACGTGTTCCATCCAATTCAAACACTGATTCATTTTTGCCCTTCATAGGGTTCAAGGACAAAGAAGAAAAATCCTTACACCTAAAAGGCAACAACACAAGGCAAGAAATAATAGAAAATAAAAACCAGTAGAAGTTTAAAGAAAAGGAAAATCAAAAAAAGAAAACCAAGGTCATTGCCCAAAAAGCTGCAAGGAAACCTTCCAATTCAGTAGAAAGTTGAGAGAAAGTCATGGCATGAGGCAGGCTCTATCTAGATGTACTATGTCTATGTCATATGTGGAGCACACACACATATCTACCATTTTTCTTCAGGTTTAAAGTCAGAGGCCTTTCCATTAATTTCTGAGAATTTTTACACTTTCCTAAATTGAAGAATTTAGGTACTAATATGTCAGGTAACTGAAAGCTGGAAAAACTTATTTCCCATGCTAAATCAGACTGACTTTGGCTAGTTTTATTTAGTAAAGTGCAAAGCTCAAGTTAAGCTTTGCAAATAGGCTAGTAATAACACTAACACAGGACCACAAGTTTAGATTAGTTTAGAACACGGGAAGAACAAGTTTGTGTTACTTGGAATATATCATGAAGACCTTAGGTCTTAGATTTTTCAGTCTACTCAGGCACTTATTATTACTTATTTGATTGTCATTTAATAGTTCATACTGACTGTTGTTAGGCACTGAAGTATCACAGAATAGAAACAAAACTGTTTTAAGTGTTTTCTAACCAGACTACAAGCTGTTTAGTTGAAATTGGTCTATTTTTTAAAAAGTCTTAACATATAGATATAGAAGTCATATAAGTAAGAAATATGATAGCTCTTAACACTAGTTTCCAGAAAAACAAGCTTACTGGATCAACCTGTCTTTCCAGTTTTTTTGTCATTTCACTGCAGAATTACATTAACTGATTCATATCAGAACAAAAACAACTTTTGATGTATCATTTTATTATGCTCATAAAATGAACTAGGTTAACTGCTACTCAGGCACTACTAAAATTTGATAAATTGCATTGTAAGGTTTATCAGATTTCATAAAACACCGAGTACAGGTGTGATGAGCAGGTACACAACCCACCACTAAACAGCAGGTTGTTTGGCAGCCATTCCTCAGCTGAAACAACCGCAATAATCTCTACTTTGAAGCAAGTGTGTTTTGGAGGAAGAGTTCAAAAGGTGTTTAATTCCCAGAGAGCAATAATCCTAAAACTGTCTATTTTGTTCTGAGACCTGCAGGAAATACCTTCTTGACAGATCAAATCAATTGACCTTTCCTTTCCAGATACCCTTTTCACATTGAAATAAATCCCACAGAGAAAATGTGAAAACAATAAGCCTATTTTTGCTGAACACTGTTGACAGGAATACAAACTCAGTTTTCAGTTTTGTAAAGGAGTCTATCTATGTCAATAATATTGACAAATTAAAGTAATAACAAATAATTTATCTTCATGTAAGTAGAACATATACACAAACTCTCTCTAAGAGATACTGGCCCTAATCACAGAAACTTAGTTCAAATAAAAATTACATAGATCATAAAACAACTCTCTTGCAGAATGTTTTTGAGAGTTTATTTCACAAGAATAAAGAATGGCATTCTAACAACGTTTTCTTTCGCAGGCAGATACAGGGAGAAATATCAATTTAACTGTAGCTCAGTTTATTAATGATAACAACCCATACAGACCTTACAGTTTAGAGTTTCTTAAATACTAAAACAGATAAACCACAGCTGTAGCAAATCCTTTTCAGCTTTTCACATTACTTAGTAAGGCTACTTAAAAAAGGCATTTTCCTTTAGATTACATTTATTAGCAAAACCTGTATACTTACTCGAAAAAGTGTATCACTGTCATAACGAGATTTGGTTTACTGAACAGAGAGAATAAACAGAATTCAGTCAAAGCTACTATTCAGTGCAAGGATTTAAAATAAAGGAACAGAATACATTGGTTATAGCCCTACTGTAAAATTTTCATATCCTTTTAAAGATGTATCCGGCACTTTGTAAAAGAGGACCACAGAAATACACACAAGAAAAAAAGTACTCACACTGTTTGGATGTTGAATGGCAGCTTCATGCTGCAGTCTAACTCGCTGTGGCATCATCACATCATCCTGGAATAAATAGCACACTGTTAGTGAACATAAAAAGGGTCACAATACAGTACTCAGACACACATTAGAATATGTTGTTAAATTAACATCATTTTAGTGGCTTGCAGCCAGAAATACAAATGGAACAAGTATTAAGAGAGACTTTATGCTTTTAGTGGATTAAGCTCAATCCTGTTTAAATTGGAAGTGGCCATAACTACGATGTGACAATCATGTTGTGATCTCAACATATATCTTCTGGGCAGCCACACATTATACATTTCTAAAGAAATTCACCATCTCATTAACAACAAACTCTAACAGCAGTACTGGCAGTATGTGTGGACAAGGAACTAACCCTGATTAAGAGTATGAGATTTGACACATTCTAGCAATATGAGGAAATGTTCTTTGTAGTCTGGCTTTACACTGTTTCAGTGATAAGGAAAAGCCTTCAGTCTCTAGATCTATCAATGTGTCATATTCCATGAGCACAAAAAATGAGTATTTGTGAAATGATAAAATTCTAAGGAAAACAAACAAACAAACAAACAAACACATTCATAAGACACGTCAGCATTGACACTGGCTTCAAAACACTGGAATTAAATTTTCTGTTAATACTCTTTCACTTGTAGCATAAAGGTCTATTTTGTTTACATACAAAAAGACAGTTGCCTTTTAAAGAGTTAGTAACCTTGCTATCCTTCCTCAAACAGATAGGAGAGATTCTTTTCAAAACTATTCTTTCCTGTTCAAAATTATATCCTTTCTAGACTATGGTTTTACAGACTATCAAAACGTCCAACTGTAGCACAAATTTTCTTCCCTAAATTTAGTCTTCTGAGGCTTCTACCTACATTCTTTTCCATTTTTGGTGCCATATTTCTTCCCTTGTAAAGGGTCAGTTTAGTCTTTCTTAGATGCTGGTTAAAGCTCACACAGTCTATTTCTTCTAAATGGCCCTACCTTCAAAGCCAATAGAGTGGAAAAAACCCTTCTGATTTCCCAACCTCTGTACATCAGTTACTTCAAAACTACAATTATATTATTTACCATCTAATCTACTTTATCAATAAGGCACCATAATTCAGGTACTGTCAAGCAAATGTTCCAAAAAACCATTTACCTTATTTCCCATAAGAACAACCATGATCATATTTCTTTACGCCAAATAGAGAGCTGATTGTATGAAAACCAGGTTTTAATTTGCAACAAACAACAGCAGATATTTCAGCTGAGCTTTGTTCACTCCTTTATGAATTACAGAGAAGAAGAGAAGACTTTTAGATGTCTTCTTGTTAAAAGAAGAGAACACAAAAGAAATCAATCAAAAAGCAAAGAATTTCAATGCTTAGGACAACGTTACTATTATCTCTTGTAATACACAACATCTGTTCTTGTGCTAAAAGATTCCACTGCTTACGATCCTTCAGAACAGAGATAAATTTAACAGAATTCACACATTCACAAAGATGAAAATTTATAAGGTTAAATTGGCATGGAAGGTATTCAAACCAAATTCAAATATCCTGTTCACCAAATAGGTCCCTGTTGTGTTTTTATAAGCAGACAACTTGACAGGAAAGGTCCAGTTCCCCCTAACAAAACACTATGTCATTTTGATGCTATTGGCAAAACTAAAAAGTCTACAGATTTGGGTCTTAGGCTATCATTGAGATCATCAGTATTCTGTAAGATCCAGCTAAAGAGAGGGCACTATAACCACAAAAACTTCAAAATGCTGCCTTCTTTTAATACATTTTTGTTTTCTACTGCTGGAAAATTCTATTAACTCTTATCCTGAATGACCTTTAAAAATGATTTTAAAAAATAATATTGTCTTTGGGTTGGTTTTGTTTGTTTCTTTGTTTTTTTAAATTAACAGTTTGACACATATGATGCAGTGCTGTATACTTCTGTGATACTTTCCAGGTTCATGGAAGGAGAAAGAAAGAAAGAAAAAAAAAAAAAGAACAACAAAAAAAAGAGCATAGTAGTTTAAGACATTGTCCCAAATAAAATAATAAAGCAATTAGGCAATGAGGAAGAACAGTACAAAATACAAATCACATCCCAGACAAAACTGAGTCACATCAGTCGTTCAGCTTTTTAGAATCAGGTTGGGCAACTACAAAAGAAAGCTAACTGCAAAATCCAACTTCTACACTTCACGGATTCTTTACTAGTGATGCCTGGGCAGGTAACCACACAGTGGAAAATCTTAAGTAATGTGGTTGTATTCTAGACCAATATTTAAAAAACAAATTAAATTCCAATGGGTAAAACAGAAAAGATTTTGCCACATAATAAGAGCACTTAAAATTTTTTTCAGCTTCACAGGCCATTGGTAGGAGTGAGATGCTCAACTATGCACTATACTGGTAGGATTTTATGGAGTTTAATAAACTATAGTATTAGACAACTAAGATGTTAAAATATTGTATCCAGTTGTACACTAAGTAATCACAAATTTTCTATCAAAACTGTTGTTTATGATACTGAATTCAGCAACTGTGTTGCCAGACTTTGGTTTCTACAATCAGATCATCTTTTTTGGTTTAAAACTGAGAACAAACCTCAGTAATTACACAAACACTTACCAAATTATTTTTCATTCATGCCATGTCAGACCAAAAAAAAAAAAAAAGTCCATATCTGAAAGTAGCTGCTATATCTAAAAAGGGAAGTATACTTAATTTATTTCTGTCTCTTAGGTGCGAGTAGGGAAGGTAACAAGGGTAGCAATGAATCACACTGAATATATAATTCTAAAAACCAGAAATTTAACAGAAGTTTTCACTACTAATATGGAAGTCTCTAATGGTTGTTTCTCAACAAATACAAGGCAGACAGGATCAAGAGAGATTTTCCCAATGTAAAAACTGACAAAAAAACAGATTTAAAATAAATGCTAGATAAATGCACACCTTCACTAAGCATACACTTGCAACAGGGTAGCTAAATAAAAAAGAATCTGTAAGTTAATCTGTTTCCATGTGACCCCACTCACTAAACTGTAGAAAAATAAAGAAAAACCTCAGGTAGTAGCTGGGTTTGCTGTGATCTAAATACACATACACATACAATGCAAACAAGGCCAATGAAACAGGTAAACACAAAGAAATAAAGTAACATAAATAGAAACCTACTTTAGGCACTCAAAATAATCCCAAATTTATAGGAATTTTGTTGATTACAAACACGCTCCCTGTTCTCCAGTGTCCATTCTGAGTAGGAAAACAATTTGCTGAAAGATGGGAGAATGAAAAGGACTTTCTTTCACATGAAAAGCCAGCAGGGATTTCTAAACAAGTCCAGATGTGTTTCTGCCAGTGGGGGCTGTGATCTCCATCACCTTTGCAGTCCAACAGGCGTTCTGCCTGCTTGTGTTCCAATCAAATCTATCCCTTCTGCAGAAAGCTGCCTTGCTCCTGTCAACTTCCACACCACTCACAGATGCTGCCAAATCAGAAAAGCCAGTTACACAGTTATCAGCTGGGTTGTTCTCCTTCCAACCAGAGGCACCATTCTTTATAAAAACACATACGACTCATACTGAGCTAATTGTTTTGTTTTACTTTACTCTTATGTTTAGTTGAAGAAAAGGAAAACTAAATCAGTAGACTGAGTTGAAGAATATCACTCAAAGATGCTGTTGTTTCAGCATGCGTTTCTTAAAGCAATTTGGGTAAATTCAAATGATAAGCATTCACTGGCCTCTTCAACCAGGCCAGCTGGACCACACTGAACCTCACAGTGATAATTTGATGATTTTCCCTTAAAAGTGGGGGGTTTTGCACTTCAGGAAGTAAAACAAAACATACAACTCAATATACAATACACATCTACTTTTTAAAACTAATGACAAGTTCACCTAAAACAAGACACTAATTACAGCTCAGTAGTGAAGTGCTTTCCTAAGCTCACATTACAGACTCGGCATCACACGCTTTTACAAAGTCCTGCATATCTGGTTGCTTAAAAAAAAACCAACCAACCAAACAAACAAAAAAACCTGACACACTCCATCCTCACAATGGTAGTACCTGCTTTCCACTGTAGTTATTACACACCAAATACAACCTGTACCAGGAATGTCTGACTCACTGAGAAACAATAGGGCAGCTCCAAAGTCTTTCAATCCATCAAATGGTCATTCATTATCCTGCACCTGCTCAGACAACAGTGAAACCTTTCCTTGCTATTGTTCAGTACAACTCCTTGACCCAAGAAAGTAAAAGGGCTCGGACCTCCAAAAACTGGTCCCTCAACAGGACTAACAAAGCAAATACACTGATCCTAGGCAATTTTCCAGAAAGCAGGTTTTTAAAGAAGCCCCACACTATGAAACACATTAGAATTGTGCACTCTAACGGCCACACACAAGTCACCTGAGCAGGACATGCCCTAATGATCTGTCAGTCCCTGCGAGATCATAGGAGAAAATACTACTTTCTAAATGGAGTAAGAAGGGGACAACAAAGAAAACACTTCAAAATTTAAGAAGCTGACTTTATTGAGCACCTTTCTTTTCTTGAACATGGCAACAAGAAGGTCTACATGGGAGGATATACATGGTGTTCTCGTGGACCTGAGTGATTAGTACCTTCCATCAGTATAAAATGAATTAAAATCTTTTTATGGAATCCCTTAATTCAGCATCACTATCAATTGATCAGGCAATTTTTGCTGCTGAAGCAGCTCCTACCTTGATGCATTTGTTGAGCAAATGCAGACATGTGCCTTCCCATACCTAGCTTTCCTGTAGTCACTAGAAAGCACCTTGGATCTTTCTCACAGATCACTGAAAAAAATGTATGTGAATGTAGGCAGGGAAGGGAAGCAAGTAACTCAACAGCAAAGTCAGTAAACTCAGACAAGAGTAAAACTCTCACTGTCAATTCCAAACACCCACTTTAAGTAGTAAGCAGATGAAGATATGTGCAGTGAGATGTTATGGCAACCAAATTCTGAAGGTTTGCTTCTTCATTTATGAAACAACAAATTAACATTTCACATTCCAGACAGAGGCATTTCATCTTTTTTAATACCTGCACTTCTTAACAGAACAGTAAAAGGAATGATGCCTTCAAGCACTTGTAGTTTGATTCCTTTGTGTTCATTAGTGATTCAGAAACATGCACAACTCTTCTGCACAGAAAAGTCTTCTAGTAATG
Source organism: Antrostomus carolinensis (assembly GCF_000700745.2). NCBI lineage: Eukaryota > Metazoa > Chordata > Aves > Caprimulgiformes > Caprimulgidae > Antrostomus > Antrostomus carolinensis. The sequence continues at coordinate 30,962 of NW_010314260.1, forward strand.
CAGTTCACCCCTACATCCACTGACCTGCTATTTGAGTAACAGCTTATTTCAGTTTTTTAATCAGAGGATGAAATTTGTAAGGAATAGTATGTTGAAACAACAACAAAACCCAAATACATGCAGAAATCCTTCATTTCCTAAGCTATGTTAATGTTAATTTGAAAGAAAGGAAGAATATTTCATAAGTTCCTCACTGCCTCTAGAGTAATGTATAATCGCAACCAACAAGAAACCCATCTTTCCAAAACTAGCAAGGTATAGAGACTGTAAAAACAAGCAGCTATGTTTATAACTGAAAGCCAGCCTGGAGGCTAGCCTCCCTGAAACACCTACCAAGTCTGACTAGCTAAGGTCCAACCACCTTCTTCCACCACCTTTATGAATACCCTCTCAATGAAGTGTTTGAAGTTTTTGAACTTGAAACTCAAGAAAAGCATGCAATTTCACAGCAATTAAGAATTAACATTCCCAACTTAAATCATACAAGCAAATCTCACAAATGGAAAGGCACAGGTCAACAGCTGCCAATTCAAACAGGGGAATGTCGATTCCGGTGGTCCACCCTCACTTTTGGTGGATAAAACTTAACTGTTTCCCTGCATCATGTTCAACTATTAGCAAACAGTGACACTGTGGCACCACAGTTTAGAGTCATATCTTTGAACTAAGAATCTCAGAAATAGTGATACATTGCCAACAGAGCATAAGACTAAAGACTAAAACAAGTGTGTCAAAAGACTAAAAACGAGTGTTTTCAAAAGACTTAAACAAGTGTGTCAAGGACTGAAGTGAACATGACTGGGTTTGAAATCCTGCAGGTCAAAAAAGGACACATTTTTATATTTCTTCTTTAACAGTCAGAAAGCCTCCAACAACATACTGATTAAACTCAAAATAATGGGAAACTACACAGACTATTAGGATAAAATGAAAGCATGCTCCTCTTTAAAGAAATAAAATTTTGTACAAGTATAGGCATGTTTAAGTAAATGTCAATGAAAATAGCAGTTCAAAGCAGAAACGGGAATTTTTAGTGTAAGAGTCCTGCTGTGCTGCAAGTGGGTAAATGAGTATAACAAAGATGGTAATCACCACAGAAAACTGACAAACTAAGGTTACAATAAAATGCAACTGGTAGATAAAGTCATAAGTGCAGACGATTTGAAGAAGAGTAAATATAACAGTGAAATTTATTTGCATAATTAGTTAATTCTGTTGTCATTATGAGCAAGATTTTCTGAGACTATAAATGTTAAATATGAGCAATTTTTTAAGTGTCCTAAATTTTTCTACTTGTTCTCCTGATGGGAAAAATGCCTCAGTAGCTGAGAGGTGCAATCTGTAACAATAGCCACAGCAAAAAAACTCCCTAATAGCTATTGGTCAAACAGCTGCCACTTCATACTAGAATAGGCTGATCAAATTCTGACAGTTCTGAGCTCTGTAACCTTTTTTTTCCACATTTCTTCCCAATTTGTTGTCCTCACAAATCTGTGTTGAGAGACAGAACACAAGCAGCTTGACTCCAGCTGGAATGGCAAGCAAAACAGTCTCTCTGGAGCCAGTACTTCCAAAGATGCTCCCAAATATGTTTGTACATTCATTTCACTCCTTTGAGTGAAAGGAACATACAAGGAGCCACGAGGTATTTGTCCACCTTATATGAAACTCCTGACCCAGTCCATTTCCCTCCACATCCACCTACAGCAAACCTGAAAGCAGGGCTGTTCTTCTGAAGGTCAATTCCCTGGCATTACTGCAGCACATTCCAAAAGGCTGATATCAACATTCCTTCCTAGAGAGCTTGATACCAGATTGGTGACTGAAACGAAGAAGGTAGGTGGCGTGTAGAAGTGGAGCTGTTAAACAGCTGGCAACATCTGTTTCAGCTATTATCACACAACATTTACTAACTACAGCCAAAATATTGAGCAATTTTTAGAACTATAGCAGTTTCCACGTTCATTTTATTTCCTCCAATCTGTTTTCAGCAAAAAATGGTAGTCACAAGGAGAGATGGTAGAAAATATATTTAAATGATGTCAATCATTTAGTATTACTTTTGTATCAAGATTAGGCTTTTGATAGTTCAGAATGGCTTCTAGCTCAAAAGCAGAAACAGAAATGTGTAGAACAAAAAGTCTTGGTAGATTCTTCCAAGCTTATCTGTACTGTAAGTCATAAAATTCTCAATCAAATCACATTGTAGGTCTTAATTATATTAAATATATACTTATGCTAATGATAACCTTGCAGAAATCCAAAGTCATCACTTGTTACATTCCTTAACAGTTGTAGTTTGTTGCCCTGATGTTTTCTTATCCTTCACAGCTAGACAGAAACTAGAAACAATATAGTAGCATGAAGATTCATACTGCATAAACACCATAAGTAAATAAGAAATTAAGAATTTTGAAGAGATCTCTATAAAAATATTAATTGATTCTATTTAAAGACTTTAATTTTCTAGTTTACTGCTAGTGATTTACAAACCACTAGATCTGTCTGGATCGAAAAGAAAGAATAATCCAAAATTTACCTCAGTAAATTATTCTCCACGGATTTGAGACAGAAGATATCGAGCTCCACAGGACAAGAGAAGAGCAGGTTAATTTCTCACTCACACATACCTGGACTCAGCTAACTTCAGTCAACATAAGTACATATGTAACTCACCCTATGTACGCCCTAGAATGTCCCATAAAATGTGGTATCTGTCCAAGCCTGGAATACCTAAACTTTGCAAATCATAAGTAATTTTTATTTTTTTTTTTCATTTTAGGTATGCAAAAAGCCTCTCTGAGTCACAATATAGGAGTTAAATCCATGGAATCTTTCACACATATTAAACTAGTACATGGTTCTGCATCTACCTGAAGTAAGGCAAAAAGAACTGGATCTCGAGTTCATTCATCTCAACAAAACTGGCATCATTCCAGTTACTTCATGGCATAATTTATAATGTCCATACATTCTTTTAAAATCTGGTGAGTCAGGTGATCAAAGACAGAGCAGCTGATTTTGTGCTTACACTTCCTCAAAATAATCTGTTTATGGAACAGACACTGATGCTCAGTGTTGTATAGAAAATACTTATTTTTGATGTATGAGAAACCAGCCTTTCCAAACTCTATTAATCTGTATATGTGATTTTGAGCTCTGTGTATTCAACTGAAGTTCAAAATTTTGTTTCTGAGATACCCATGTATACCCAGACATATCAGATATTGCATTTCAAAGCTTCACCCTCCCTAGACTTATATACAAATATTTCTATGAAATACACTCTGTAAAACAAACCAACAAACCCCAAACCCAACAAACTGTTAAAGGGAAACGGAAACTCAAAGAAACTCATTTAAAAAAGCACACTGTGTTGCTAAATACAATAATAACTTAATAAAAGCAAGAAAAATGGCCAGGAAAGCCACCTGTAAAGCTTAATTTCTTAAATGGTAAGACAAGAAATTTCTGCTGCATTGCCTTGGGTCAGAAGAAATACACCACCACTTAACCATGTCTTGTAATAGTACACTGAATAATTAACAAAATTTTAACACATAAATAAAAAAATCCTTCTATCAAGCCGATACAACAAATGGAGTTTACAAACTGAGAGACCCAAATTAAAACCTGTGTGGTTATAAGGCTGTAGAGTTTACATCTCTGCTCTCATGACACTTTCAAATAAGCACAGACAATCATAACATTAAGCTGAATCCTACCTGAAAACCTACACTTTCAGCAGCCAGTTCCTCCTAGTACGACATTAAACCACAGTTTAGCTCCAATTCACAGGAAAGAATCAATCTTCAGGTGAAATTACATGAGATCAGTGAGCCTTAAAGGTCTTGCTCTTCTTGCCTGCTCCTAGCCACACAGCACCATTCCTCAGAGCAGCTATGCACATTTGTGAAACCCTTCACTGCATATTAAGCTGCATAAAGTCAGATAGTTATCTGAGGGTTAGTGAGCTGAATGGGTTCACAGAAGGTATCCAACAAAGGACAGAAAAAAAATTCAAGATGAAGGTGAGACCTCTCCTATTTTGCATCAAAAAGCCAGTAGATTAGCTCTTGGTTTCTGATCAATAAAATTTTCTGAAGAATGTGGGAAAGAAAAATCCTGAAAACATCTAACTACCAACCTGGCCCAATCCTGCTCACAGTAGCTTGTGAAATGCGACAGGATCAAAGAACGGTGTAAGGCTGAAGGCTTCCTACAGGTTGGAAGATAATTTTATAATTTATAAATAGTACCCAGCATGTTTAACATCCAAACACCATTATACAGCTTGTCTTTAAGGCAAACCAACAACTACATTAAAAACAAAATAATTTTATTGATAAAACTAAGTTAGACAAGATGCTTTAACTTACTGAATCCAGAAAGCAGAGGTAGGTTCCGGAGCTCTGAATTACTGCTTGATTTTTAGCAAATCCAACTGTTGAGAAAACAAAGATAAAATCATGTGGCAGTTTTTACCTTTCCATTTTGTTAAGTCTTAACTACAGTCAGGAACAGGAAATACAAAAGTCACTATCAGGTAAAGTATGCAATTTTCCCATATTTAAAACCAAGTAATTTGTAAATATTTAAACAGTATGCCAATTTCAGCCGTAATCACTGAGTGTTTATCAGTTGTATGTGTTAGAATTCTACCACCAAGCAGAATTAAGACTACTTTTGCTAGGCCTCCACAAAGACATAACATGTAATACATATCCTGAAGAGTCCAGCTACTTGGGTCTCACATCCAGTACCTCAGATCCCGACCACAGAATCACAGAATTATTTGGGTTGGAAGGGGCCTTTCAAGGTCATCTAGTCCAAACCTCCTGCAATGAGCAGATGCTGAAAACCACTGGCTGTCTATAGATACTGATCTCTTAAGTCATAACAAATAGTAATAAATCATAAAAAGGCAAAGACAGAACAAGAGACTGCTAGACTGCAACTTGTTCCTCCCATCAGGGGCTAGGTCTTCAGAAGGACTAAACAAAAAATGTTCAGTTCTTTTATGCCTGTTAAACTATGCAAATACAAAAACTTCACGAGCCATTTACGTAATCACATATGTAATGCAGAGGGGAGCCAAAGCAGAAGAATGTAGGAACAAGGAGCACAAACCTGGCTTATTTATGCCATAATGTGTTACACTTCCAATCTATGGAAGACCACACTGAAATATAAATACAGTCAAATCACAACATTGACATCTAGGGTCTTTTAGTTTCTGATCCTCTGACACTTGTTGAATCTTTTACCAAGCCATTTCAGGAAGCTGAACCAGAAGAAAACTTTTTTGTCAGCTTAATTTCTGAAGCAGATGACAGCACTGGGGGGTTAAACAAATGGCAGAGCCAGAAAAAAAGCTGGGGAGCAGGAATAGACAGACAAGAGTAAGGATGGGACTGCAGCAACCAGCAGTGAGATGAACTCAGCTTACCACTGAAACACATCTGCAAGGTAGAAGTGTTTACCTGAGATAACTTTTGTATGTAGACAAGGTCCACCTAATAACATTCTGGTCTCCTGGGCAGCATTATAAGAAAAGACCACACTATATCCAGTGTTATTCTGAATAATGCTATATGAACTGTACTTGGTCATATATGTAATGTTTAAGCTTTGTTTATGGAACCAAGTCAGGGAATCCAGCAAAAGACTGCCCTGAGATACAAACCAAATGTTGTGAAGACATGCAATACTGTAGGGCTTTTAGTCTTTAATGGGAAAACTGGAAACGTAAAGCCAGAAAATCTTGCCATGAAGTGGCAAATAAATAAATAAATAATATTATCCCTAAAGTTCCTGACTTTGCATTTGAAAAAAAGCAGACTTCTGCAATTCTCTACTCTTTTTGTGTGATACAGATTTAAGTTTGCTCAGGAAACAAATTTAACTGGGCTCAAAGGTTCACACAGACTGAACGCACATGCTCCTTGGTTATTTTGCTGAGTTGTCCAAGTACAGAAAAAGACTTATGACTGCATTTCTTACTGCCTCAAAGGAACATTATGTCAACTACCAACAGAACACTACTAAGAAAGGCTCTTCCTTATAATTTGTGTTATTCTTTTCGTACGTATTTTGCATATTCTAATCCTCACCTTAACTTCTCTTCATCACGGATTTCTTGGAGTTATTATCTTACAGTGTATTTACATAATACTTTTCATACACTTATGAATATCTAATCTCACATATACAGTTACTCTCATTATCCTTCCCATTGGCAGTAAAAAAAGCAGCTGGCAAAGTCAGCAGCTACCACAACAGCAGAGCTGAATCCTGGCACGAGCAGTTTTAGTAGGAAACAACTGATGCAAGTGAGCAGGTCTGGACAAGCCAAACGAGCAAAACTTTAATCCTGCGGAGGGAAAAGAATGGGAAAGAACTGCATTTCCCCAACATCAATCAAATCCATACTCTTGCACATCATCACTACTTGTAAAGCAGCCTGTACTTAGATTTCAGTGCTGTCATTAGTATACCCCCATATTTCAATACCCTTAAGTACAAAATAATTAAGTACTAGGAATCAATAATGTGGAAAAAAAGAGACCCAAAGGCAACTACAAAATGGCAATAATATTATTCTGTGAACTTTCAGAAATATTTCAGATCTCGTTTTCAAATAAAACACTTTAAATAAAATCATGACATATTTAGTATCTGTTATGAGAAAAAGTTGAAAAATATTTCTTTCTAAGATTAAGACAGAAACCATCCTGAAGCTTTTCATACACCAGCAATTATTTTTTGAGGTGAGAGAAGACAAGACACGTACTTTAAAAATTATTAATAAGAGAGATATGACTCCCCATAGAAGAAATCAGATATTAAAAGCTGTTTCACCACAATGAATCCTATGTTTGGCATGAGTAAATAATTTTCTTTAATATTACTCTACTGAACAAAATCAAATGTTTGTGCCAGGTCTCTGAGTTTTGTAAAGCCTGCTTACTTGGTGAAAAGAACCTGTTACCATGGTTACAGCCGTAAAAACTTAAGCCTCAGTGAGATATTAACATTCCTCACTCTTGGAAAGAAAAAGGTTTCCTTTTTTTAGGCAAGTGACCCTTTCTTTTTTTCTAGGTTCTCCCCCCTTCTTTTACATGTTAGAAAAGAATCAGAAATAAATCCTAATCTTGTGTAAATAGTTGAAGATGTGAAGCCTGACTAGTACATTGTTTCTGTACTAAAGCATCTTCTTTTAAAGGAAAGACTCCTTACAGTTGTAACTAGTCCTTAACATAATAAAAGTAAATCACTGAAACCAAACAAATACTATGGATTTCAAGGAACCTGCTCCTAAAACGTAACAACCATGAAGAAAAGATGTCCTCATTTTAATGGTGACCCGAGAGTGACTTCCACATGAATAAGCTTGGTTTTGTTTTTTTAAAGGAACTATGCATTTCATACTATTATTTAAAACAATGCTCACAGCTGCATCCCCCGCCCCCAATTTATTAAAGATTTGTTCAGGTTTCAGTGATCCCAACACTGACAACTGCATGTTAAAACAAAAATTAATCTGACATGTCTCTAATGGTACAAAATACTCCTTGTAGTTCACCACTCGAACTTAGTTTTAGTTTCAGTTTCCTAAATTGCAAAGAATTTTAACATAAATTATTGTCAAAACATTGCACCTGTGTTAGAACTCGTTTACACACAATTAATACAACAGTCTGTTAGGAACAAGACTTTATTCATAGAAAAAGTTTTTTAAAAATGGAAAATATATGATATAACAAAATGGTATTAACAAAACATTGCTAACCAACTTTACCAGGTACCATAATTAATAACCTCTAGTATTATTCTTTGACTTTTTTCCCCAAGAAATCACAACCTGCTTAGCTTCTAGATCAACCACTAAGAGAAGTAAGATTTGAAAGAAGACTCAATACTTGAGGGGCAAAAAAAAAAAAAGGAAGACAGATAAATTTCCAGGAAGACAAGCAATTCTTGACATTGCTCAACTCCAGCTTTACCAGCTGTCCAAAAGAGAAAAATTCTCTCTACAAATCTTGTCTGTCTTTTGTCATCACCGGCTAAATAATGCTAATATTACAAGTTTCACTGTCAAAACAACAACAGTTCATGCTAGAGATATTAAAATACTAAAAATATTTATAGTAACAGCTATTCTGTGTTACTGCAGTATTGCCAGGTCTGACAAAAGTTTAAAAAACAGCTTTAAAGAAGTCTATAGTCAAAAGAAATGACAGTAAAAAAAGCCAGGGGCCTATACCAAGTTGGAGATTAATTCAATGCACAAACTCCTATTTATTTGTGTGTTTCAACAAGGGGATGAAAATTAAGCCTTCTGAAACAGAACTGGGCTTTTTCACAGTAAGAGCATTTTGAGGAGACTGGAATAAGCCTAGGTTTCTTTCCAGTTACAAACAAGATATTTTGTTGAAAAACAGAAACTGAAGAGATTTTGTGGTATAGTGTTTCCAGTGTGCCTTTTAAGTGAGATAACTTGAAAGACACAAATTTGGAATCAGTTTTACATCAGTTCCTATCCCTCTATTCATTGTCACAAAATCTAGAATGACAGAAACATCAGGTATACAGCTCCCACATAAAATGTGAGCACACTGTTCTCCTTGCCTTGTCCTCTTGTTGAACACAGACATGACCTTCCAACTCCAATGCCATTCAACACCAGCTTCTTCAAAGAGCAATACACTTTTATTTCTATTTTACATTTTAGCAAGCTTGCCTGCTAGAAAGCCCTACATATGAAACAACCAAAACAAACAAAAGAAAAACTATTAGCGAGATCTGTTTGTTATCTTCTCCAGTGGGTAAATGTAATTAATATTAGCATGTAAATCAACAGGGACTCATACCGTACACCTATCTGGTAGCTCATAAACATATTGTTTTACTCCCCGTGTAAATACGTAGGAATTTAGTGAGCATTTTTAGCTCACGTCAAATGTTTTCTGAATCTGATCATCAAAGGGACGTCAAAAACATATTTTGTGCTATTTCAGGTTCTATTCTACAATACTGAAAGACATGCATTTACCTTTTAAAACATTCTGTAAGAAATTCTGGGTTTCTTCTTTCTTAAAACCCATCTCCTGAAGATAAATCACATCTCACAAAGCCCCAGTAAAATTGTAAGCATTAACAACATTGTGTATACTACAATTAAACAAAATTCTTTTGCAGAGTAGAGCACAAGTGTTAAGCCAAGTTCTTCTTTCCTGGACGTATAAACAAATTCTCCAGAGCCGAAACCAACTGGGCCAAATTCTAAGCTGGAATAAGCTTTTGAACAGAGAGCTCTGGAAAACAACGTGGTTTATTTCCATTGCAATGCAAGCGGATACAAAGACACTTTTCAAACTGAAAACTAGAAGATGTCTGCAATAACAACCTAACTCTCAAAAAATAACTATTAAGCTACATACCACCTCGAGGCTGAGATGAAGCATTACTACCAATGATTACTGGAACACCAGCAGCTTCCAACTTGATCTTCCATTTTTCAATTATTTCAGCTGAACCGTCCTAGAAAAAGTACGATAGACGGAGCTATTTTAACTTGTATGGGAAACCAAACACAGTCCAAACCAAAAATTCCCATCAGAGACAGTATTTACTTGGACAGTATTTTAAATAAGGTCTGAAACATACCTTGCTGGCATCATTAAAAATTGACAGCTCCATGGTTTCTTTAAAATCCTGTTCCCAAACTGACTTCAAGCACTCATCTAACCAGCATTCGCTGTTGTGAACAGGCACAATGATAGACTACAAAAAACCAAACAAAAATCCAAATGTATGGCAGCAACCACTATTTGTTTACTTACAGTGTAAGAATATTCATTACAATGGGGAAGTGCCAGATCCTTCTGAAACTACCTTTCACAAAAAATGCACCTTAAAAATATAAAAGTAGACAAAATTCCTTTATTTTCATTATAAATATATGATTTGCTTTCTTCTCTATCAAACTCTTTTCTCATTTTTTGAGTTCTACAACATGGCTTTTGGTAGATCTCCCAGGAAACAAAAGACACTGCTGAACAAAAAATGGTGACATAATATCTAGCACACCACACTAACCTGTTTCTAGTATTCCTGCATTTCTTACGACGCTTTCTACTTCAGTCTGCCATTAATATACCTTACTCATCAATTTTAATTTAAGCTTACTACCTAATTGGAGATGCTCATATCTGCAGCCTGTACCCTTGGGCTCTAGCCAAATTTTTTAAAAATTATTCTACCTAAAAGCGCTATTAATGACATCAGAAGATAACACAGTTCCGTAGTCTCCGTTTCAATCGCAGGCTTTCCTGTTAGAGCCTCTATTACAGCCACACACATGCAAAACATCAAAACTTATCCAAAATATTTTAAAATTGGTTAGAAACCAGAGACAGGTGATTTCTCTGTTCAGTTACTCACCGCGTTTCTAATTACCCCCCAAAAGCTGATACTTTCTCCAAATTCTTTCAGTAACTCAAAAATGAACACATTCCGTTCACAGAATGCAAGTCCCCAGAAACCAGCACAGCACCACACTGGCCCTGTTTGTCACGGGAGAGTCCAAACCTGTACCTGTTCACAACGCTCAGAGATGGGCAACTTCAGGCAAAGAGCCATGTAACTTGGAAAAGTCTCATGGGACGTTTTAAGAAGTTCCTAGAAATAGAACTTAAACTCCTTATCATGTGGTGTAACCATAAACCCATAGTTTGAAGAAAGGGAGCGGTAGTTCCTACTGTGAGCACGTGAGAAGCTCAGGAAACAAAATACTAGAAGAATATTGAAATGGAATTATTGAAGATTTAGTGACATGCGAGCACGTGTAGATTCATAGAATCATAGAATGGTTTGGGTTGGAAGGGACCTTAAAGCTCATCCAGTCCCAACCCCCCTGCCAGCAGCAGGGACACCTTCCACTAGACCAGGTTGCTCAAAGCCTCATCCAACCTGGCCTTCAACACTTCCAGGGAGGAGCAGCCACAGCTTCTCTGGGCAACCTGTTCCAGTGTCTGACCACCCTCACAGTGAAGAACTTCTTCCTCATATCTAATCTAAACCTCCCCTCTTTCAGTTCAAACCCATTTCCCCTTGTTCTGTCATTAACTGCCCTTATGAAAAGTCCTTCCCCAGCTTTCTTGTAGCCCCTTCAGGTACTGGGAGGCCACTATAAGATCTCCCCGGCAGATTGTGTGACTATATGCAAAGTCATACATTAATAGGCAGATACATCTTGTGAACATTGAGGAGTGTATTTTTGGTTTCTTTACAGAGTGTGAATGGATGTACACGCAGGTATTAGAGAGTATGACGTGTGGAATGATAATTAATAAGAAACATAAAAATATTTCACAGCAAAATAAAAAAACCTATACTCATCTAAAATGCAGGAACATACTGATTTTTGTCAGGATGCTGTAATTGATGAAAGGGGTATTTAAAAGAAGTAGAAGAAAAGCTATCTAAAATTTTAAGCAAAGCAGGTATTTCACCTCTGTTTTGGAGAGATAAATAAGTAAAATAAGGAGAAATTAAAAAAATAAAAATGTGAAATTGATTACAAAAAATTGCAATTACAACATACAGACAAAAAATATTTCAGAACTATGTTTCAGATGCTTTGAGCCTTAAAAAAAATAAGCAGAAATTTTAGATTCTAAACCAATATATTCCATTTTAATGTCTTTATGTCTAGATGGCAATTAAAATACGACCCTATATATATATATTCATACTAATCAATCTAACACACTGATTCTGAAAGAAAAGGGTTCTCCAGTTCTTCCAATGACAACATAAATTAGTTACAGTTCTGCACATCCAGAAAAATAAATGATTTTCCAATTAACTAATTTTCAATTTTCTAATTAACTCTATAAAAATTTGATTGTGCCATCACAAACAAGCTTGATATTGGCTTGAAAACTAGAACTTCTTTGCTTTTTTTCATAATGAACTCCTGTTTTAAGTGAGGACAGTAGTGCAAACTATTAAGATTATGTTAGGATCTCTCTGTTTAGTCTGAACTGAAAATAGAAAAAGCAGCACCTTCACAGCAGCATATATAAAACAATCCATAAACACCTGATCGCACTGAGGTACTCTGAACTCAATATAATAACTCATAATATATTAGCATGCTTCTGAATACATTACTGTGAACAAGTTCTACTTCCACAGGACTATCACAACAACGAGAGCGAGATGCCTGCCAAAATAAGGTTACAGAGCTGAATTCCTGACCACACTTCTGTGTAAAACCTGAAAACAAATCCATACAAATAACTGTACACAGCAATTTGATTCAAACATCAGAGTACTGCTAACATTTATACTAAAGATTCGCTAGGTTCTACCATTCTTACACAGTTCACTGGGCTTGTATTTACTTTTTTTAAGCCAAAAAGAAATTAAAAATACCACAGAGCTAAACTTTCATTTCTCTCTAGTTCATTTCTACATTTGTAGCCTGACTTAAAAGTTACAGATGGCACTTGTCCTGAACTAGGCATTTGTAAACTGACCTTTACCATTGTATGGCTGTATCAGAACACTTCAGTCCCCTCAGCTCATTTAAAGAAGGAAAAACATGAACCAGGGCACTATTTCACCTACAGGTGCAGATTCATATTAAAAAAAGCCAGCTGGTAGTAACCTCAGGAGACTCCATCTATTTCTTCTGTCCCAAAACAAGATCAACTACAGCTGTATCAGTGCTGACAAACCACAATCTTCAGGGACAGAAACACCAGCCTTGCTAAGGCAATTTCTAAAAGCAGACATAAGGGAGACCTGGAATACAGTTTTCCCTGTGTCCAAAGTCCTTTTGCTGCAGTTTATGCCAACTCATACTTCCCAATCCCAGCACATATTGTTATTCCAGTTCTCTTTGCAGCAGCCTTCTATATAGTCAAAGACTGTTACTGTAACAGTGAACTACAGAAATATGCATAATGCTCTTTCAAAGTAATTTTGAGTCAACACAGGGACATAAATTGCAAACAGCTAACTTATTTTTGTCATTACAAGATCAACTGAGTGACAACTGAGTCAGAATTATAATTTCATTAGCTCAGACTGATTTATAGCAGAACCTAACAGGAACATTGTCATGGCCTACGAGACAAGTGCAACAGTTAAAATGCAGAACTGTTTAAAAGATCGGGATTTGACATTGTCACATTACCTGGTTTTCCCTGAACTTCACACATTCTAGAGTAAGACCTGAAGCGATTTTAGGTATGTTTAGTAATATAGTTCTGCCATCACTAAGCTGAAGATAATGATTCTTGGCTTTGCTGCAAAATGAATGTTTATGTATGGCAAAAATGACAGAATGCAAAATGGTTAACAGGTAGTCCAATCCTCTTTTCTCTGCAAATTTATTAATCAATCAAAAAACCTCTCTTCTTCCCTCAACTAGACCACTGAAAAACAATACTTCAATCATAAGACTGAAATGGAGAATTGTGAGGTTAAAAAAAAAGAGACAGAAAACGTGCAACTGAATGTTTTGCATCAAAAAAAATCTCTTACTTCTGGTACTACCACCGTCACCCTCTACTGAGAATATATATGATAAAGAACATCAAAACAAATGTTAATTTCCATTTCCACACATTCCATTTCACATCTGCCTCCATATCTGAACGTGGAAAATAAATAAATAAAATAAATACATTTAAAAAAATCATTTTAACACTGCTGAAGATTTTATGGAAATGTCAGAAACTTATTTTTAAATTAAGTTTTCATATGAGTCACTATTCCAAACCATTTAGAAACTCATGGTTGTTGGCAGAAACACACCAGTCTTGTCAACTCTTATATGACAAATACTTTTGACAAACCCAGAAAGATTTCCAGGCCACAAACTCTGACCTGTCGTTAGGATCTGACACTCCGTGAAGCTGTGAATCAGTTTTACTGGCCCACTGATCTGTATGTTGTTGCTTTTCAGATGTTTACCTCACACTACATATAAACTGGTGCCAAAACACATCAGTTGCATGTGTACGATTTTTTAAAAGAAAAACTAATTTTAAAAAATCTATTGTTCAAGGGAGTAACAAAAGAATCAGATATGCTAAGAAAAAAAATATCTTTTCAAACCCCACGTACCCAAACATGCCGGGCCTACCAACCCGTAAGGGCAACCCGCACCCAGCCCCGACCGAAGCCCCTCCCGAACC
>NW_010314261.1:0-699 GCF_000700745.2 Antrostomus carolinensis
CAAAACCTTGCCACGCAGACCCAATACACTCACTTAGCCCATCGTTATTACAGGAGTATTTAAAATGTGGTTTATTCTTCCTTCCTGTATCCCCCGTTGCTGAGCAGAAAACATGGATTTTGAGGAATATTCTTTTAAAGCCTTGAAAAATTTCCGTGGGGTGTTGTTTTCCTGGCTGAGATTTCCAACACCAGAGGTCTGTAAGGAAGTAGCCAAATCTCTGACTGTCCTTGGAAATAACTGCTGGGATGGCTTAAAACTACCGACACCCTGGCAGGTGATGTGGGGGGATTGGGTTCCCCCGTTGGATCCGAAGAGGCTTTGGTGAATGTTCAGTTCATTCTTTAACCAGAAGCATTTGGCTAAAGTTGGGCTCTGGTTTTAAACTGCTCTTATCCCTCGTGTTCTTCTTCTGCACAGAGGAATGTCATTGGAGGTTTTTTTTATTCTTTAAATTCCCCAATCTGTGTGTTAAGATATTTTCCATTTTAGTGTTTGAAGCAAACTTTCCTCCTTGTCCCCCCGTCGCTTTTGGGGCTCCACTCTCCTTATCTGTAGTTTGTTCTTCATATTGTCCTTCTCTTGATGTCCTTGTGCTGCTGGGGTGTCCTGGTGTGAGCTGGGCCAGAGCTGGTTCTGTTCAGCAGCTGGAACAGCGCTGGGGTTGGGTTCAGCTGGGATTTGTTAGGAGAAGAAAGT
>NW_010314261.1:819-6160 GCF_000700745.2 Antrostomus carolinensis
TCTGCCAAGGGGCTGTTCCATCTCCTGTCCCCCATGGGCAGGAGATCCATGAGGGGCTCTTCCTCTCTTGCTCTCTCTGGCTTTCTCTCGGGCTCTGGCTCTCTCGGGATTGTGGTTTCGGGTCGGGATTGTGGCTCCTCTGGGATCGTGATCTGGGATCAGGCCAGGCTGGGTGGGTGGGTGGTGAGCAATGGCACTGGGTGTCACTCATTGGCATATTTTGTTGCTAATATTATCATCACTATTATTTTAGTATCATTATTATTTCAAATTCTCTTTTATTTCAATGATTAAATTGTTCTTCTCTCACCCTACAAGTCTCCTCACCCTTTGCCCCCCAGTTCTCTCCCCTGTCCCCTGGGCAGGGAGTGAGTGAGCAGCTGGGTTTGGCAGCCAGCCCAGTGCCAGCCCAGTGCTCACCAGTCACCTCACGCGATTACAGTTGTCACCTGTTTGAAATAGTGTCTCTCCAGAGCCACCACACCAGGTACCACAGGCTGCCCTTGTCTTTGGCCAAGCAGCCAAGCCTGAGGTATCGGGTCGTGGAGCTTAGAGGGACATGACAGTGTGGAGCTGTAGCTGGGACATTCTGGGGAATGTGACAACAAAAGGAGCCTTGTGGGAAGTCTCAGAGGGTGGTTTTAGCTCTTTCTAACACAAGACTGGCTCTGAATGCCTCTTCTTCTTTCCACACGTGACCAGACACAAGTATGTCTACCCCACCCTGTGACCTTGCACGGGAAGTGCTGGCTCAGATGAAAGCGGAGCTGCCTGCTCAGCTTGGAGAGAAACGATTTTTCTGGTCAGATCAAAGTCAATCAGCGATTCTCCTGGATTTGGCACCTCTTGGGTGAAGGGGCTGCTTTGCAGTTGGGATGGGACCGAGCAGGTTGGCTGCTGGCCAAGCTCTGTGCTCATCCTCACTCTGTGTTGAAGAGCAGCAGCCGGCGCTGGACAAAGCACTCGTCACTTGGTGTCTGTGTGGCAGGTCCCTGCTGCTGCGGCAGCTGCTGCTCCGACCCGCGGGACCGCTGCCACTGCTCATTGCAAGACACCCGTGTGGAAAAGGTCCTGATCTCACCTATATTTGGGAACCTTCACAAGAGCATCCCCTTGTCAAGCTTCTGGTTTAAGTCCTTTCAAAGTCAGTGGGACCCGAGCACCAAGTTGGAACGTTGCTGAAGGTTTTTATCCTGGTGAAAGAGCTTTCTTGTTTCCCCAGTTCACTTTCCAGTTTCCCCAGTTCACTTTCCAGTTTCCCCAGTTCACTTTCTGCTCAGGTTTGAGCTTGTCTTTGGTTGTAACAACCCCTTGGTGCAGGGCTTGGTGCTACCCAAGCTCGTGCTGATGCTTCTTCTGGCTGTCTGGTGTTAAATACACTCTGTTTCCCCAGGAAATGAAATATCGTCAGGCTGGGGGGTGTGTTTAACACCAAGCTTGAAGTGTGTTTTTGCTGATGATTTGATACGATCTGGTTTTAAATCTTCTAAATCTGGTTATGGACTTTTTTTCCCCTCGGTATAAATTTTACGTGGTAACTCGTTGAAACTGCCCTAGAAATATTGAAAAGAAATAAATAATCACTGGGATGTTGTTGCTGCTGATTTACAAGAGTAAGTATATTAAAAACACAGCCATGGAAGAAGGATAAGGAGCTGTTACAGTTCTGGATTGACTTAAGAAAAACATATTTAGGTCTCAGAACAAAGCTATTCTATTTTGTTTTATTTCTAGAGATGTTTAACTAAGTAAACTCATTAATTTCTACTCAAGTGTGAAGCAATAAAGTAGATTACAAGTGGCGAGTACAGGCAGAATGATTGTGGGAGGGGAATGTGACTTAAGTGGCTGGTTTAGGAATGTAAGATAATGAAATTTGATTTATTTTCTCCTCTGTTTCCAGGCTGGATCACTTGGATTTAGGTTTCATCCATCAGCAGGACAGCTCAAAGGCTGAGGGGGTTTTCTGGTTTCAAATTCTGCTTTGGGAATTAGTGCTGATGTGCTTGTCTCACGCCAGGTTTATCTCTCTATTTCAGAGCTGGTCAATACAAACTGATTTTTGTATGATAACAGTTATATTGACTGATTTCTGACTTTTTAAAAAAAAACCTAGTGTGAACCAAAAGCCCATCTTTCATTATTTTGTAATTATTATTCATGACAGTTTTTTAATCTTATTTTCAAGGCTGGAGAAGAATAAAAAAATTCACAGAATCATGGACTGGTTTGGGTTGGAAGGGACCTTAAAGCTCACCCAGTCCCAACCCCCCTGCCATCAGCAGGGACACCTTCCACTAGACCAGGTTGCTCAAAGCCTCATCCAACCTGGCCTTCAGCACTTCCAGGGAGGGGGCATCTACAACTTCCTTGGGCAATCCATGTGGCTTTCAGACTTGGCACCTCAGAATAATAATATTTTATAGAGACAATTTTAGTTTTTACACAAGTATATTGAAATGGAAAGAATTACGATCTGCTTTGCTCCTTGCCTGGTGTCGAAGGGAACTGACTTAGGACAAGATGTAGGACCAGTCCCTCATCATTTGGATGTGTGCACCTTGTCATTGGTTTTGTTACCTGATTCTCTCACACAGAGCAGGAAGAACTTTTGCATGAGAAGATGGTGTCACGTTTGGGAGGGTATTTTAAAAAAAAAACTGTATTAAAAGAAATAACAACAACACCAAAAATCACCCCAACAAAACCAAACCCCAGCATTGCATCTTAGTTTCTTTGGCATTAAAACTTGATTACTGAGCTGGAGCCAGTGCAGGATCTTTGCTTTCTGCTTTAAAAAGAGGATGGTGGGGATGAGTTTGGTTTTCTCCTCTGTTCTGGGGATGACATGGGGACAACTGTCATGCTGTGAGGTCCTGGGTGAAGACTGAGGGCAGCACAGAGCCAATAACCGTGTCCTGGGCTGCACCCAGAGCAGCGTGGGCAGCAGGTGGAGGGAGGGGATTCTGCCCCTCTGCTCCGCTCTCGTAAGGCTCCACCTGGAGTACTGCGTCCAGTTCTGGAGCCCCCAACACAAGAGAGACCTAGACCAGTTAGAACAAGTCCAGAGGAGGCCACGAGGATGATGCGAGGGCTGGAGCAGCTCTGCTGTGAGGACAGGCTGAGAGAGTTGGGGCTGTTCAGCCTGGAGAAGAGAAGGCTCCGGGGAGATCTTATAGCAGCCTCCCAGTACCTGAAGGGGCTCCAGGAAGGCTGGGGAAGGACTTTTCATAAGGGCAGTTAATGACAGAACAAGGGGAAATGGGTTTAAGCTGAAAGAGGGGAGGTTTAGATGAGATATTAGGAAGAAGTTCTTCACTGTGAGGGTGGTCAGACACTGGAACAGGTTGCCCAGAGAAGCTTTGGCTACTCCTCCCTGGAAGTGTTCTCGGCCAGGCTGGATGAGGCTTTGAGCAACCTGGTCTAGTGGAAGGTGTCCCTGCTGCTGGCAGGGGGGTTGGAACTGGATGAGCTTTAATGTCCCTTCCAACCCAAACCATTCTATGATTTGGTGTTGATCTGCAGGGAAGTGCTGGGGTTGAGCGTGCGCTCACTTTTCTAGCGGTGAAATCACAGTTCTGAGCTTTGTTCTGGTTTGACAGCAGAGTAACTATCGTGTTAATGATCCTCTGGTAACACCTTTTTTAGAGATGAAGACAAAGCCTCAACTTGCTTCCAGCTGGGGTATTAATAGCAAACGCTTGAACAATGTGTGTTTTTAGTAGATACCTACGCAGCAGAACCTCTTTATGGGTTTTTTTTTTCCTTTAATGACTGAATTAGCCTGAGGAAAGGAAGCTGAAGACTCTGGTGCTCTTTGCTGAGTTTCATCTTTGAAGGGGGGGAAAAAAAACCACAAAAAATCTTATCTGCTCTACAAAAAAAAAAAATAAAAATCTCCTCTGCTGAGCAGATCTGCCCAGCACGATCCTTTCAGGTGTTTGCAATGTGACTTTTAGGAGGATGTCATCTCTCCAGTGCCCCTGTTCAGGGCTGGTTGTGTGGTGATAGATGAGCCTGAATGAAGAGATGAGCTTTTTATTGAAGGGGAGGGTCCTGGTTGCCAAAGAAGAGATTAATCTGCTGTCCTCTCAAGGGCACGGAGTCTTTCCCTGATGATGTTCTCCTGGAGCACACCCTTCACAAAGCTGGTGAAAGGCCTGGAGCACAAGTGTGCTGAGTTCCTGGCTGAGGGAACTGGGGGTGTTGAGCCTGGAGAAAAGGAGGCTGAGGGGAGACCTTCTGGCTCTGTCCAAGTCCCTTGGAGGAGGGTGGAGAGAGGTGGGGGTGGGTCTCTTCTCCCAAATAACAAATGATAGGACACTTGTGACAGGACAAGAGGAAATGGCCTTAAGTTGCTCCAAGGGCAGTTTAGGTTGGATATTAGGAAAAAATTCTTCACAGAAAGGGTTGTCAAGCACTGGAACAGGCTGCCCAGGGAGGTGGTGGAGTCACCATCCCTGGGGGGATTCAAAGGACGTGTAGATGTGGTGCTCGTGGACATGGTTTAGTGGTGAACTTGGCAACGCTGGGTTTGCAGTTGGACTAGATGATCATAATGGTCTTTTCCAACCAAACTGTTCTATGATTCTGTGATGATGTTCTCCTGTGTGCCACAGCTCATCTGCAGAGCTTCTGGGAGCCTGGAGGCTCAGCAGTGTTGGATTCAGGAGAAGCAGAAGTAATCTCCAGTCCTCTTACAGAATCTGTCTCCAGGCTGAACTGGAAGGGTTTGGCAATGTGTGAAATTTGGGCTGTGTTGGCATTTGAGATTTCCTTTTGCTGCGTTTGGATCTTTTATCCTTCACGGGGTTTTATGCATAAAGATGTGATTTTTGTGAACATGGTGAACAGCTACTTGGCTGCAGGGGTTTTTTGGTGGGTTTTTTTTTTCCTGATCGCATCCCTGTGACAAGTAATTTCCAAGTGTGAAAATTGCTTTGATGTCTTTATTCAGGACTCGCTCGCTGAGGAAGGCGTTGCATAACCTGAACAAGGGAAGGGAGTGGAGACTTTGGAGCAGAAAGCTTCTCCCTTCGCTGGGGTTGCTGCTCAGAAAGGGCAGCTCGCCTACTGCTGCCGTGTGAGAGCCAGGAGCGTGCCAAGAGCACCAGCACTGCGCTGGGCTGTGGGACTGCACATGCATTTTGGTTTTGAGGTTGTTTTTTTTTTTATCATGATCAGAGTGGGTCCTTGCCAGCTGGGAAGCTCTGAGAATGTGTCATGAAGACAGTTTGCAAGTCAAACCTTTCATTGGAAGGGAAAAAGAAATATTAATGAAACTAAGAAGTTGGCTTTTGAAGTGGCTTCCTGTTCTTCACCTACTGCAGAGGGATCTGGA
>NW_010314262.1:0-14135 GCF_000700745.2 Antrostomus carolinensis
GGTGGCTTCACCCACAGCTAAGACCATGCAGCCCTTCACTCACTCTTCCCTACAACTTGTGAGATGGGGAGAGAAACACAACAAAGGGGTTGTGGATTGAAAATGAGGAGGAGGTAAATGGAGTCCCCTGCAGCTCATGAAGGTTCAACAGTGGAGCAGATACTCACATGAAGGCCATGGAGGACTCCAGTCTGGAGCAGGAGGATGTGCCAGAAGGCAGTTGTGACGACATTGAGAGGTCATGATGAGCAAGAAGACCTCAGAGATGGTCACATCAGAGACAGGGAAAGGAGATCCACTGGACTGGAGACCCATCTGCAGCCCCTGGACATCCCCATGACAGAGATGGGAGCTGTGCCAAAAGATGTTCGTGACTGTGGAAAGCCTGTGTTGGAAAACTTTGTTCCTGGAATCTTTTAGCCTGTTTTTCATGCTGGAAAGAGCGGCATAGGTGAACTGACTGAAACCCCTATTCCTTGTCCCCTGTGCTGCTATGAGGGAGAAGGTAGAGAAATCAGGAACAAAGTAAATTGAGCCTGGGAAGAATGGAGGGGCATGGGGAGAAGATGTTCTAATATGTGGTTGTTATGTCTCGCTACCCTATTCTGATTGATTGGTAATGAATTAAATTCATTTTTCTTCCCCTAGCTGAGTCTGTTCTGCCTGTGACCATAACTGGTGAGTGAGCCGTCCCTGTCCTCATTTCAATCTATGATCCCTTTGTTGTGTTTCTCTCACCATCTCACAAGTTGTGGAGGAGAGTGAGTAAAGGACTGCATGGTCTTAGCCAAGGCTGAAACCACATATTCTTATTTTATAGATGGCAATCCAAGGATATCTGAGGCAGAAAGACAGAATTACACAAGGTGATACGCAAGGGGAACATAATTTAATTATATCATCTCTGTAAGATCAACAGAGTGAGAGCAGAAGATTGTTCTTGTGCTAAACTCCACCATGTTCTAGATGGAATACAACCTTAATGTATGGAAACAACAAACATTTGCTAGGTTTTTTCCAGTAGCAGGTGTTTCAAGACCTCAGAGGCACACCTATTAGCTATAATATAATTCCAAAATATAGTATTGGCTGTAGCATGGCATCCTAAAGTTTCTGTTTGTTTTACTAAAGGGAAAGTTAGAACAGGTAATTTCCCAACTTCTTGTGCACCCCCAGCCTACTCACTGGTGGGGCAGTATGAAGAGCAGAAAACCCCTGGATTCTGTGTAAGCACTGCTCAGCAACAACTAAAACATCTCTGTGTCGTCAACATTGTTTCCAGCACAAATCCAAAGCATAGCCCCATACTAGCTACTAGGAAGAAAATTAACTCTAACCCAGCCAAAACTGGCACACCCCTGGAAGCTCATCAGTTTCTACCCTAACAAAGAATATTGTTAATTAATACCTTGGATTCTGAGACTACTATGGTATCAGAAATGTTGCCTACTCAACAGAGAGCACTACTGAATACCTTACTGTACCAAATAATCCATCTATCTGTAGCATTTTTCCTAAGGGAAAACAGTACCAGCAATTGGAGCTAGTTTAAACAGTCAGGTGAACCTGCTTTTAGAGATATAATGACATGCTACATGCTTTGAGGTGTTTACTCTTAAGATTACACTCTCAAAAAGTCATAGTATAACTAAGAGAGGTGAACTACATATGTACATTATGTGTACATGGCTGGACTTTTGCCAGAAAATTAGTCTCATTGAAGTCAGTAATTCACACACAGTGAGTCAGTAAAACAAATGATACAGTGTTGAACCCATATCACTCAAAGGAGAGGACAGTTGACTAAGGCAGCCAGCGGTGAATTCATTTTCCTTCCCCAGAATTTTACTGCTTTGATTTTGTATAGAAATTTAAAATTGAAATATTGTCCTTGTATGTTTTCATTTAACTTAGTGTAGCAAGCAGAAGCCTCATTTCATCGTGAAAATGGCAATGTTTCTTTAGTGGGCATGATCACTATACCTAGATAAAGGGATTTGAATTATCATTTGAAAAGGTTAACAGAATTTTTAATTATTATTTAGAGTGTTATATACAGTAGATATTATTCATTGTAGTTTCAACTATTTTGACAGATAACTCCTTTTCCATTTATATCAAGAAACAGTCAAGTCTTTCTCTGACCTATTTGAAGTAAGCAGTGCTGAGGTCCTTGTGTATTTTTTGCTACTCATAAAAACCTCATGCAAAGGCTAAAGAACACAGTTCAAACTTGCTGTGTTCTTTTCACTTTGAATAAGCATTCAGATGCTTATCTGGGGTTTATCCAGGCCTGTCTGGTCAAGAAATCAGCCAGAGAATCTTAAAATTATGTGTGTGCTTGTGTGATTTCCAGTACATTCCATTTTCAATCCATTTAATAAAAACATTTTAAAATTTGTTATGTTATAAACCCACTGATCTGAGATTTCAGGTAAACTTACCTACTTTAATTAACCCTATAATCACACTCCTATGTCATGAAAATATTTATTTTACTTCCATTTTGCAAATGGTTAAGTATTTTGCCTACGTACAAACAAGTATGTAACAGAAAAGCGAGAAGTGCATACACACAGCATTTCTCAGTTTTCATTAACACCTGGAAGCAAGACCTGCAAAACTGCATCTATCTTAAATAAGTCTTGTATTTTTCTTTCCCTTAGATTAATTCCTAAAGCCATTTTAATCTTTGGTTTTGTTTTTAGAAATGGGAAAACACTTACTTATGCATACTTGCAAAAAGTGAAAATATTGTGGCTATTGTAAATACTTCTTGGGCAATAGATGGTGAAGAAAGATGCTGAATACAATAAATATTTCTCTTATGGCCTTCCAGGCAGAATCCATATGCCTATTTCTGCACATCTATTAAAAGTCACTTTTAACTATGTGGTACGAATAGTTGTGGAACAGCCATGCTGAAGTCCTAAACTATCATTCTGACCTACAGATGTCAAAGAGATTTTGTCATTATCTTCAGCACTGGAAATTCAGTTTTTATTTTTGGAACCAGTGTGCTTTATGCACCTAGATCTGTGGCAGTTTAAGACACTGATACCTTACAGCTATTGGCTCGTGAGGTTACAGCTAACGCAGCAGAGTCAACAGAGCAAATCAGTGTTTCCACCTCCACCAGTTCTCTGTGAAGTCTGGTGTTTTGACCCAAGATGCCAGATTTTCACTAGCAGGTGTTAATATTAAGACAAAAGTTCCCTTTTGCTGAATCTTTAGGAGGGCAGAATACTGCATGGAAATGTTCATAACGGTCAGTGAAAATAATGACTTTAGAGCTTCACTATGAAGTATTAAGGTCTAGAAAAAAACACCTTGTTATTAAGCAAAATGCTTTGCAGAAGTTAGGTAACCTTTCTTTAATTTTCCAGTTTAGTTCAGTCAGTGTTTTATATTATTCCCCCCACCCCCACCCCCCCCAGCATTTGTCAAAACCTCAACAGGATTTTTTACCATTGGTGAATTTCAGGAAGAATGGAAAAAGCTTTAGGTAACGTAAATTACTTCAAGAAAACTTTCCCTGAATTTATGAACTAATTTTTTTTCTCTTCTCTTTGCAAATTAAATTCAAATCTTCATAGAGTTTCTTGTATTTTTGCCTTGCAAATATGACAGCAATTACATTAAACCCCATAAATTCTCATACATTTTACATATTCCATTTTTCTTGACCATTAACATAATAAAAAGAGGGAGAAAAAATCCTATGGATATTTCTT
Organism: Antrostomus carolinensis; assembly: GCF_000700745.2. Classification (NCBI taxonomy): domain Eukaryota; kingdom Metazoa; phylum Chordata; class Aves; order Caprimulgiformes; family Caprimulgidae; genus Antrostomus; species Antrostomus carolinensis. The sequence continues at coordinate 3,735 of NW_010314262.1, forward strand.
AAGACTACATCAGGGCTAGGTAAATTTACATACATCTAGGTTAAAGTCTTTGCTGATTATGCAGACATTTTCTATAGATTTTTCATAGCTCTTACAATATGTTGTACACATCACAGCTCTAGAGAATTTAAGTCTAGGTCAAATTATAATAAGATCTAAACAAAATGTCCCTTTGGTTAATTCTATAACTTTTTTGATAAAGGGAACGGCAGGGAGGGTGGGGAATACTTTTGAAACAGAGACATAAACCCATGGAGCACTCATAGATATTCCCAGAGCCAGATATACAATGGGATTCTTAGTGCCAAAAAGCACCGGAGAAGTGATTAGCAATAGAAGTGTGGTACCTTCGTAGAACAATGTTTTCGGTGGTTCTGACATTAAAGCAATGGCTAACTATCAAAAGTCAATCCTACAGCAAATGAAGGGAAAGCTAGAAAGTGATGTAGCATAATTTATGGCTTATTTTTGTGCTTTTGTTTTGCTTTTAATCAATGATGATCTTCAGTGTAAAAAATAATACTTGATTTGACACTTAAAAAATTATACCAAATGTATCAAACAAAAAAAAAAAAAAGGTAAACAAAAAAAACCCAAAACCCAACAAAAATAAAACCTTTGATTTACTTTGACAGAATAGGTGGTTTTGAGACCTTATTCGTTCTTCATTTGTCAGTTTATTTTCCTGGACTGGTGTACTGATTCTGGTTGAGACAATTTTCCTCATAGCAGTCTGGATAGTGCTGTTTTGGATTTGTGACTAAAGGAGTGTTGATGACACACCAGTGATTTTAGTATTGCTGAGTAGTAGTTGTACAGCATCAAGGCTTTCTGTCTTTCCCACTCTGTCAATGCAATGAGTAGGCTGATGGAGGGCAAGAATTTGAGGGGGGACACAAACTGGATAGCTGACCTAAACTGACCAGAGGAAAATTCCATGCCATATAGCATCATGCTCAGCAATAGAAACTGAGGAGAAGGTTTTTTGGGGAGTTCTAATCATTGCTCAGAGACTGGGTGGACTTTGGTCTAGTTGTGAGAGGTGGTGGGTGACCACTTTTGCATCACTTTCCCCCTCCCCTGTTCTTCCTTTTTCATTTGCTTATTAAACTGTCTTTATCTCAACCCTAAGTTTTCTCACTTTTGCTCTGTCTATTCTCTCCTTTATCCCACTGACGACAAGGAGTGAGCAGGCAGCTGTGTGATGTTAAGCTTCTGGCCAGGGTCGATCTACCACGGCTGGCATTAGAGGTTTTTTAATTACCTTCACATCAAAGAAGGCATTTCTTACTATCTTAGTTCCTCCACATCCTGTGCCTTGGTCTTTGCTCAGTGACTCTTCCCTTTCCAGCTTCTAGTTTTTTCATAAATTTTATCCTTAGTGCATTCTGAAATTTGATACTAAATTCAACACATTCAGCAAATCTGAGTTCTGCCAAAACTGTCAGGAAAAAGAGATCATGAAGATGAATCTAATCTTATAATTCTATTGTCATAGTCCAGGAATATCTTGCAAACATCATTCATGTGTGATTTGCTGAGTGAAGTACCATTGCTGTAGAGTCAGTAACTTAGTACAAGAAGCATCAAAAATCAGGACAAAATACCTCAGAACAAAATGTCATACACAATGTATATGGTAACAAACATAATGGACAGCTTAGACTTTCACTTCTGACAGTTTTTACATTTCATTTAAAGAAGTACTACAGAGTGCCAGATTGTCTCAAAACCTGTTCTCGTAAAAGCCACTGTATTTGAGATGAGGGCAGGAAAACACATTGAGGTAGAGAATAACTGGGTAAACCCTTTAAGAGATTCAGTAGAATAATAAAGATATAAATTCATTCTTCCCTAACAGCTAGTTCTTCTGTAGGTGACTAAACAAAAAATGTCTATATAGCACTATGAGAAATGTATTTTAAAAATAATTTAAAAAAAACAACAAAAAAACAAACGAGAATGAGGTAGAAGTTAGGATTGCAAATCCAAATATATGATCCCCAGGAACCTGTCCAAGCTACAGGCACTCCCATGTTGACTGGTGTGTATTCAGGCATTGTTGTCATCCTGGCCTCTAGACTTGACTGCGTCTGAATGGATCCTTAGACTCATTTGCCTAAGTCATGGGGAAAGCTTAACCTGGTAGGCAAGCACAAAACATGCACCACCCCAGCCATGATCCATACAAAACACTGACCACACACATACATCCATTTTCATTCAGAAGAGAGGAAAAAGAAACAAAACAAAACAGAACCAATCCTAAAAGAAGCCACCAGAAAAGTAGGGACATCGTAATTCCACACTCTCTCTTCACCTAATAGTTCTTGTCCTAGATGGTGATCAGGGTTTATTGTTTTCCTTACACTGAGAGCATTCAACCAGTAAGAAAGAGTTCAGTGCTGGTCTCTTCTCCAAAAAGTGTTGGTTGCATTTGTTTGGGGGTTTTTTGTTTGTTGTTTTGCTTTGTTTTGTTTTTTCCCCCTAGTGACACTTCTAGAGAGTCCTAGAAGCAGAACCCAGCATGGTCACTCACCTTTTCAGAGAGACCCACAAAACCTGAGCTACAGAGTTGTACATCTGAAAAGTAGATTGTTTTCTAGAAAGCTACAGAGAGGTACTTTTAATACTTTAACTTCACTAACTACTTTTGTGGTTAAGGCATCCCTTTGGAAAATGGCATTTGGGGGTGCTAGTGAAAGGATTGCAGGGGCGTTCTTCTTTTAAATTTACACTTTTCCAAGCATTCAATTTAAAAATAAACAAATAAACAAATAAAAGAATTGAGGCATGGTCACTTTTTTTTTTTTTTTTTTTTTTTTTTAAGTGAGAGCTCTATCTTCAAAGTAGGTTCTTTCTTCAGGACAGAACTTGAGGCTTGAAATCTCTAACAGAGGTGCCTCCCTAGGCCTCCTGATTTAAGTGTATGTGCTCTGGAAAAGGCATGAAATGCAAGACTGAGCCTTGAACTTGTGGTTGAACCAAGCCACTTACAGGTGACTTTCAGGCAACCTGAAGACTGTTAACCACCTTTCTGAAGCACTTCTCCCCACAGGCTTCATAGGGAAGCTCCAAGGCACAGGATGGGACATCCAGTCAGGGATGAGACACCAAAAAGGAAGGGTTAACATTGCTAATTTTTTTTTAAAATAAACAACCCAGAGAAATTCCTTCAGATACCTAGATCTTTCTTCATCAAAGACACCTCTGGAAAGCAGCATACACCCCTTCAAGTTGGTACTATCATACAGGAATAAAAACACATAACAAATATTTTTAAAGTGCATAGCAGCAGAGAATGAAAAGGTACAAACAAATAATGAGAGGCAGACAAGTGGCAGTGAAATACTCATTACAGTTATAACTATCTATGGCAGTATATAATTTGCCTCTTCTTTCCCTTTGTTATGTGTGCTCTTTTCAGCACATATGAAAAAGTGTAAGCTGGATGGGGAGGGAAATAATGGAGATAGATTGTGATACAATACATAAACTACTAAGGAAGGTGCCATGTACCAAGGTGAAGGGGAGTCTCACCATTATGAAGGTATTGCAAAACTAACCGTATATTTATAAAATAATTGCTCAAGTAGTGAAAATGGACCAAAGGCAAAATTGTGGAAACACAGTATTTACCTTATAAGCATTTTTTTAAAAGATATACCAATGTAGGGTATCTATAAAAGTTAATATTAATGTGCTCCCAGAAAGTGGGCCTGAGGATTGTTTGACATGACCTTCTTTTAAAGATATGTGTTAAATAACATGTGAGAAAGAACCTGTCATAGGATTCTACCTAAGTGCTCCAGGGCCTGTAAAGATGGCTTTCTTAGGGAATTCTAAATGTTCACTACTAGGCAGAACTTAGGCTAGAACACTATCTTATAGTTTTCTTTGAACTAGACTGCGTTCTGTAAATTATGAAGAAGTGACTTTTCATTCAAAAATCTAGTTCAGCACTGTGCATGGCTCTACTACCTTGTAAAGCAAAAAGCTGGAATGTGGATTGCCTGGACAGTGTTTTGAAAAAACTTCATTGCAGAGATTAGAAGAACGAATTTTCAAAAGATACCCCAGAAGCTAATGCTGCCTCTAAGATGCGGGAGAACTGCTGAGCTCCCAGGATAAGCGGAAAGCAGCTACTTCCAAGATGGAAAAATATCTGAAACAAAGAAAAGCAGTGCAGATACATGGACTTGGTGGGAATTATAACCCAGTTTTCAAATTGGACAACAGACACATTCATCCTCTGAAAGGCTCTAAATCAGCTGTTCACACAACAGTGAAGATGCAGGCATTGAGAACAATGCAATGTTGCAGGATCATGAGCTATTTTAGATATGTGGCTTTTGCTTCCTATGTTAAAAAATCAATTTGTTTCATAATAGGCTTCCTGACATAAGATATGGTGCACTTTGGGAAATTCCTGTTGATTTCTATAAGAAAATATATAAATTTATTTTTCTCGGTAACTAAACTATAAGATAAAACATTTAATAACTCAACTGTTAAATGTATAGCAAAGGTATTATAGTATAAAAAAAATAAATCTTATGGTTATATCTTAAAGTATTTTTCTACTTATATATCTTTATTCTACTACAACCAGAAACTCTTCCTTTTGTGAAGGATTTGCCTCCAGCAGTTTAAGAAATCTTAAAACTCTATTTTTTTTTATTTTTTTCACACCTTATTTCTACTGCTTAGAATTAAGAAAAAAAATCTAAATGGAAAAAAAAAATTTCAGCAAGGACAGTTACAAAATTGCAGCATAGTTGTTTAGTTAAAGAAAATAGCTTATCTAGGATGACGTTATGGGTTAATTTGCAAATAGAAAAAGCTATGTCATGCCTCTTACTTGAGACACCATAGTACAAGCAATCTCCACTATTTTGCTCTAAACCACTCTCTGAGTTCATTTTATTTGTATGAATACTCATTATCAGGTGATCTTTTTAGCAAATTCATAATTATTTCGCCTATTGAAATTTAAAAATATGATTTTTGCATTACTATAGTTGTGTTAGATCCATATTCTTAACACTCTTCATATATTCTTAACACTTTTTGTATAAGGTGATGAAATGCCAAATACAATACTTATACAACAATGGAAAGCACAGAAAAAAAAATTGTTGTAAAGGTAGAACAATAGAGTGTATTTACCAGAACAAATATTTTACAATTATGTCACAAACTACATGTTGCTCATCCACTGTTACCTTCCCTAAAGTTTTAAAGAACCATACCTGTATACACAATTGTTAGAAAAGTAAATTTCCAAATAATGAAAACTGATTATTTAAGGAATGTACTCTCCATGTAGATTTCCTTGTTTGAAAGGGCTAATGGCAAGCTTCTATTAAGATCTACTTTATGTCCCATACTTTATTACTTATACAGCACTATAAATGTGTGGGACATTTGCAGATTAATAAAACAGAGAAGGAGCTTAGAATTTAAGGGGAAAAGCTTTTTGACTTTGCGTCTTACCCTAGCAACCTCACCTCTGTAAGCAGATAAAGGGAAGACAATTCCTTCTTTGCCTCTGGGAAAAATTAGCTTATGCCATTCCATCATAAGCAAAGACTACTTTTTATCAGGCTGAACTCTGCAAGCTGCCATCTTGTGGGGTGGCATCAGCATGCTTATTCCATTTATTCTCTTCATCCAACTGCAAAAAGGGAAGAGAAAGTGAAAGAGTAACTTTCAATGCCTTATCTTCATTCCAAGGCATATATAACCTAATGTTTTTATGTCCCTTTATTCCTCCCCACCCCCATTTATCTAGAAAAAAACCCTTTAATCTTGTTTTAATTCACTTAATTGTTGATCGTTCAGAACTTCTTAAATTCTTTAAAGAATGGAATATTATTTTCATCTTCTTGATACAAGGCCCAGGCATAAAAATATCTTTTCAATCTCAGCCAATGAATTATTCATGGTCCCCTAGGCAGTGTGTTCCATATCATGAAATAAATAACTGTATTTGATAATGTCATTATCAAAGAAAGCAGTCTTCTTGGTGTGAACAGAACATTAAAGATAGACTTATCTGTGCTCTTTTCACTCTGATCCCTGTCCGTAGTACCAAGAGGAGATCCATTATCTGCACCCCCATCTTGAGGAAGTGTTTCTAGTGAGGAACTTTCAAAAGGAGATAAAAAAAGAAGGAAGAATGGAAGACCTGTCATGATTCTTGTTCCATCCATGACAAGTACTACAGCCATTTCCATCAGGACGTAAAAGGGTACTTTATGAGTACATAAACTTTTCATAGTTTAATGCACAGGAAGGATTATTTTTGGTGCAAATTTGATGGAATCAAGGCTGAAGTTGCATGTGCAGGCACCACGTAAAGTGCACAATTTGGAACATGAACACAAGACCTTCCAATACTTAGCTCTTCAGGTATATGCAGCACACACTTGGGCCTGGCAAATGGTTCACACTTCACTGGGCACAGAGATGAGATATGGACAAACTGTCCTAGACACATAATGAAGCGCAACAGGTGAAAAACTGACACAGCACACTGCATCAGTCACTCATCAGTTAATCAGCATTTCTGTTACAATATTAACATTAAGATGAAAGTTTAACTCATTTTCTTTTTCTTTTAAAATACATCAGAACTGCTTTCCTTTCATGTAAGAATTTTTTTTTGTTTGAAGTATAGAAATGAGAGAGTGAAGGGAAGGACATCCTTGGCTTTTTACCAATCAAAATGAGACAAACTGTGTTAGAAAAATATAAAGGCATTTCTGAAGAAGCGGGTATATTAATTACCTGACTAACTTCACTTAGCATTTCTCTTTAGCCATAAATAAATGTACACTTCAGTTAGACAGGTACTTAGACACTTCTGTCTAGAAAAAAATGACACCTTTCTGAATATGACTATATTTACAGATTAAATATAGAAAACTCTGTAGACAGAGTAACAACCTAGCTGAACTAATGCCAAAGGACCTCAAAGCTGTTTAGCAATCAAAAAAAGTAGGTTTGCTTGACTCTTCATTTACACTTGCTGTGTCTGTACTTATTGATACTTTCAGTCCAAGGATAGGAAACAGTATCAAAAAAATACAGTGTGATTATATGTCATTTTTTTGTTCTCTATTTCTAGAATGTCATGATCCTACAGGATTTCCTCCCTGCATCCTGCACAAAAAGACAATAACACCAGCAACAGACTGAATCTTTAAATGTGTATTGAAACATTTTGAAGTTTGTCCATACAGAGTGCCTTCAGGATGCATTGAATTCTTAACGTTTATGTAATTAGTTTGCACTAACAGTGGAAACTAGGCTTGGCAGGTTTATCCAGAATCAAAACTTATGAGCAGAGCCAAGATGCAAACTAGTGCAGATGTACATCTGGAATATCTGTGTAAATATTGTCCTTTTCCAGAAATTGGTGTTTTAGTATTAAAAAGTTAAATTTCATTGCAGTCGACTTCATTAATTTTGAATGCTTGTAAAGTACTTTTAATGCCTTCAGTTTGGAAATAAACTGACATACATCTCTAAGTACCAGAATCTGATTGTCAGAGTTCCAGGGTACTTGCAAACCCATTTGAGATCAGCAAAGTCTGCTAATGTTGACCACATCTTATAAGCAAGAATTAAGTATTTCTTCTTAAGTAGATAAGGTGCCACCCACAAGACTTGATCACAAAGCCTTGTGTGATAAAGTAGAAATTGGAATTTAGATGTTTAAATGCAAGAACTACAATCCTGAAAAAAAAAAACCCCACCACATTCTGCTCTTCTCTGACTTAGAAGTACTGACTGTGCAGTGACTTTCCTTTTATTCTATAGTGTTAATGCATTTATCCAGAGACCACTGAAGGTAAAATACATAAACAGCTGTTTGAATAGAGTCTTGAACAAAGCACTTTTTCATTCATGTGAATGTCTGAGCCACTAAGCTAGAGTGATGCTTCTCCTGTGTTCACTTCTGATACATTATTCTTCAGCTTTGTGTTGCATATTGTCATAGCTTCAATGACAAAGGTTAAAAAGTACCATCGCCTAGCGTAACTTGCTGGCTTAGTTAAAGGATATTGTGGAGGGAGTCATACCAAAGTGGGAAATGAAGCCGGTTCTATTCTATCTGGGTGAATAACTTGATTGTGTAAAACATGAGGAGTTGTTGTGGCTTGAATCCTTTTATGGATCTAATCAATGTTATTAAACTACTATCTCTTTAAATTTTTAATTGTGACTCAGTAACAATAAAGAACCAACAAACTCTGTGATTGCTTTTATTATCCTTAACTATTACCTCAATTTCTGCAGATAACTCCCCCCCCCTGCCGCCCAAAGACAGGTGTCTACAAAAATGATGCCAGGACAGCAGAGAAAAAAAAAAGTCATCATGGAAGGCACTTGTTGCTGACAAGAAAACAGGTTGTAATGCAGCAAGTGCTTTGGCAAACTGTGAGGACCACATGGGGTGTGTCAAAATGTACCCAGCAGAAGAATTCTGTCTGCAAACAGCCTGCGTACAGGCAATTATATTACAGGCATTGGCACCAAGGGACAAAATCAGCCTCAGAGGAGTGAATCAAATAGAGCTCAAGACACATGTTGTGAAATCGCCCCAAGAAATGGGCACACAGCCAATAAAGCATAAGGCAGCATGGTCAGAAATGAGATATGTCATGGCCTAACATATGGGATGAAGAAAAATCAGAACAAACTGCTTCCCTGTCTCAAAGTCTGACACAAAGGATAAAGTTATGTCCTATCTGTCTCTTTCTCTAAATGCCTGAGTCTTTAAATATGGTTATCATAGAAATTGTCCATCTCTCAGTTCAAGTCATCCTGAGAACAGAGAGCTCCATAAAATCAGTTAATACTTGTAGTAAGAATCTAACTGGTTTAAATATCTTTTTATAGCCAATGCATAGAGAAACTGATTGAATGGTAAACATACTCTATCTTTTTATAGTAGCTATTTACATTTAGCAGAGGTATCTCACTCTTATAGAACTACAAGAGAGTTGATACTGAATAATTCTTCAACAAATTCTGTAATTTCAAATGAACACTATAAAAAGAAATGGTTAAACATTATGTATAAAACCTATAGAATTCTTCAGAGATTTTAAAAACACAAGCATTCTTTCAGGGGCAACATTGTCACTAGAGAACACTATGAAGCCATAATTTCTCATCTTGGTTTCTTTTTTCACATCTATATTACAAATTTTTATTCTCGATAGATTAATATTTTGAAAGTATATAAAATATAGATTCAAATGTACATTCCTGGGGTTTTTTACACAATTTCTTTACTGACTAATGGATGAAACACTTAGGTCCAGTAGGAATAATGATGTATTTATGTCTTACTCTTTAATAAGGAGAGAAGGTTTTGGAGGGAATAGCAGAAATAACAAACTTATGCTTTCTATGTGTTGGTTGTTTTTTTGTTTTGTTTTGTTTTGTTTTTTTCCTTAAACAGAATAGAAAACAAAAAATATATTTGTTATCCAATTTGCAATAAAAAGAGGGAAGTTTTCTAATTTCACCAATGGGTCAAATGGGCTAATGTGAAATCCAAAGCTCTCAGAAACAATTCTAGTGCTGCATGCTGCATACCTGTCGAAGTTTAAAGCTCTTTTCACTGACAGAACTGTAATTTTGTGAAAAAGCAGAATTAAGAATAACATACCAGAAAATATATTTGCCTTTAAAATAACATTGTCTGGCAGAGAGGCGAGGGCAGGTAAAACAATGAAAGGAAACTAGTCCTTCACTATAAAGAAAGTGAAAATTCCCTTAAAAAATGTTAAGGTGTCCTGGTTTTGCTAGGGTAGAGTTAATTTTCTTTTTAGTAATTAGAAGAGCCGTATTTTACTTTCAGTGTTTCATTTCAGACATATCATAAGAAGAACTTTGATAACAGTACTTGTGTTGCTGCAGCTCAAGGCCACGCTGTTTGTCTGTTTCACAGCTGCACTAGGACTGGGAGGGGGAAGCGCAGTGAGGAGCAAAACCCAAAACTGGCATCTGGTTGTGCCAATGAAATATTCCATATCATATCACGTCATGTCAGTATATTAACCAGGGTTGACCGGAAGACGGTACACATTCTCTCGGGGATCTCTCAGGCTCACTCTTCCGGGGTTTTGGTTCTGACCATCTCGGCTCCAGGATCGTTAGCTGGCACAGGCTGGGAATTGGTCAGTGGGTGGTGAGCACTGTGTATCACTCATTCGTATAGTTTGTTATCACTGTTGTTATCATTATCATTTTTTCTTTTAATTGATAAATAGTTTTTATCTCAACCCGTGAGTCCTTGCCCTTCTTTCCAAATTCTCTCCCCTACTCCCTGGGTGAGGGGGGGGGAGGGTGATAGAGCAGGCTGTGTTTGGCTGCAAGCTG
>NW_010314262.1:14242-30827 GCF_000700745.2 Antrostomus carolinensis
GAACCGTTACTTGCAACAGTGGCTATGTTCTGCATGCAAGCCACAACACTCTTTTGTACAAGGTCAGTTCCTCTTTCTAATTCTTATTATTCTCAAAACAGGAGTCCAGCTCATTGATACTGTGAGAGTAATGTCAGATGATTGGCAAGTGTCTCAACAGCAGGAAGTTAGCTGATAAGCCTCTTAAGCAGTGAGCTCTGGTAAGCAGGAAGCACTGGAGCCAGCTCAAGGAAGTTACCCTTAAAATTGCTTTGCTCAGATCTCAACTTCAGCAGCCTAATTAGAAGCTGTTGAAAGGAAGAGTCTCTGGTGTGCATTTTTCTATAGACAAGACTCAGGAAACATGTTGCTTGGGCAGCAGTAAACAGACAAGGAGATAAATGTTTAAAAGCTACCATAAAAATATCAGACAGTTCACGAGTACAACAGTGGAAAAAACAGACTAATATAAGTGGTCACTGAAAGGTTTTGAAGCAGCCTGGGACAGGTCCCAGTGGAAAAGCAGCAGGCAAACAGGCAAGCTACGCAAATGAACATTGGCAATTTGAACATTTCCTATTTATGGAACCCGATCAGGCCCAGAGAAAGGAATGCTGCATAATCAGGATTATCAAATTTCTCCACATGATATGCTGGATAGAAAGAACACTAACAGACCTTTTCTTTATAGTGATCTAATCATTTAGACAGGCACTCTCATTCTTTATAGAAAAGACAAAGCATATTAAATTAGGAGCATTAGATTGATCTAATGATAAGATGGCAGTGTGAACAGAGAAGGGCTCAGAGATGTAAATGAATGATCTGCTAAGGTTATTAAACTAACATTCTCCTGAGTCTTCTCCCTACCCTGAAGTAGTGACTAGGGCTGCATCCTCATACAATTATGAGATCTCTAAACGCATGAAGGCATTCAAATTATTCTAAAAAGCCTCTCTGTAGAAGTATAAGATTGTTTAGTCTGGAGAGGAGGAGGCTGAGGGGAGACTTTATTGCTCTCTACAACTCCCTGAAAGGAGGTTGTAGTGAGGTGGGTGTTGGTCTCTTCTCCCAAATAACAAGTGATAAAACAACAGGGAATGGCCTTAAGTTGTGCCAGGGGAGGTTTAGGTTGGATATTAGGAAAAAAACATCTTCACTGAAAGGGTTGTCAAGTACTGGAACAGGCTGTCCTGGGAAGTGGTGGAGTCACCATCCCTGGAGGTATTTAAAGGATGTATAGATGTGGTACTTGGGGACATGTCTTAGTGGTGAACTTGGCAATGCTAGGTTTATGATTGGACTAGATGATCATAATGGTCTTTTCCAACCAAACTATTCTACGATTCTATGATTCTATTTATGCTTATATATCTATACATATATATTACAAACTCTGATTATCAGATTATTTTGAATATAAATCGAAAGGGTCTCTGTTACTTAGGGTTCCCTGTTTTCTGTGCGTGCTACTGCTGCAACACAGCCCTTCCCTCCATTAAGAAATTTCATTTCTAGATCCAAGAACAATTCCTTAGGGACACAAACTTTAGTTGCTGGGACTGTTTTTGGAGCTGCCTTCAACCTATGGCAGATACAGCTTTGTCGCTAACACTGTTGCTGATGAAAAATCATCACTTGCCTAGTTAAACATCCAAAGCACACACCATTAAGTGCCTTGCTTCACTGTGCAGGCAGACACGTTCTAGCACCCACAGATGACACCAGATAGCCTGAATTATGCATTTTTCTCTCAAAGCTAATTATCAGTGTTGTCACCTAAGCCCATCATAAATGTTATTGGCAGCAAGTCTGTCTTAGTATGGTCCTTACCACAAATTTCAGCTGTCCTTAGGCTCTTAGAAGAAGTGTGCAGCTGCCACTCCCCAGCAGCTGCCATCACCCCTTTTCATAAAAGCAAGGGGTCTTTGCAAGGGAGAACACAGCTACCACCAGCCCAGCTCCATTAACTTTGTGGCTCTGATATCCACAATCCTTGGCAGAGTACCAGTTATCAAACCCTTCAGGATCCTCCCCTCAGCTGCGGGCTAGGGAATAGGAACTTATCATATTTAGTGAGTGCTTGATGAGAACACAGGAGGATGACTATGGCATGCAATGGATCACTGGGCAATTGTGTCACATCAGTGGAGTTGGCAGCTTGCAGCCTAAGTATTAGTGCCCCCATATACACCTTCCTTTTTACTCCCCCACTGATGGCACAGACATATTCTACAGCCCTTCGAGGTTACTTAACTTCAAAACATAGGCACAGCAGGCAGAAATAAAGACTAGAAGAAGGAATTATCTCTGAATTTCTATCTTACGTGGGTAGATATTGAAAAGCTGTAGACATATACACATATATATGCATAGATACATATATATATGTATAATAAATGTAACAAAAATATGGATCATAAATCAAATTTCATGAGACAGTCCTGTACTGTAATTTGTGGAGTATATGTCAGACACAATAGAAAGTTAAAGCTTAGAGGAATTATGAACTGTCATGTCAAATCATACTTAGAGAGCTTTAATATGTGGATTACAGGTACATTTAACCATACTCTCCCACGACTATTATGTCAATGGGACTTTGCATATTTGAATAATAATACAGTGTATAATCTTAGTACTATGCCAGGCATGCACAGTAGGTATGGGTTTACCTGAAGTGAGTAGGAAAAGTCCAGACTCTCTGATAAAACATTAGTTATTTTTAGGGCATAACCAGAGGGACAGATACCATTGCTTTATAAACTCCCTTCATACAAAATTTATCAATCACAAATGCACATTTATGCTAAAAACCTGTGTGTGTTTCCATAAAACAAAACATCTTTCCCACCCCATTCTCTTTTAATTTTCAGATCACTACTTCAGTGCATTGGAGCTGAACTGAAGATCTGAAAACAACTACACTATCTTAACTACTACTTCTTTTCCTCTCTGCCCTCCAAATGGGTCCTCGCTGTTCCCAATTACTGAACTGTCTTTTCATCTTCTCAGGGAGATTCAATCTTGCGACATCTCTACCAACACTCCCTCTCTCAATCATGTATTAAATGTCATCACCTCCCTTCCACCACAAATTCTAGCTCCCCATGAATTCACAAAGAGCACAAACTTGTGCCTCACTTACTTCTCCTATACTTACTGATTTGTTTCTTCCAGTGTGTTAAGAAAAGGACATACAGTAGGGGAGTCCAACCAACCAAAACCAAAATCAAAATCAAAACCAGGAAGGAGTTTCAAGTGCAAAACTTTATTCCTGAAAAACTGATTAAAGATGGTTATATCTGCATCAGCAGTTTCTGTTTTTCTATCATGTTCTATCTTTTGTTTCCTTCCCTCCTAATTCTGTTTCCTTTCTGCCTTTTTCTTCTCTTGACAGGTACTCTCACTCTATCATTACTTTGGGGTTTATGCTAAAACATTTTGTAAACAGGGAGAGACACCTCTATAGAATGCTTGCTTATTTTTGAAGCAATGAGCCAGTATCTACTTTTCTGTAGTTTTGGTGTTTTGTCTTTTTAAAGGGACTTTTTTTTTTAGCTAACTTTTAATAACACTCAATATCCCTATGTAAAAAGCCACAAGCACACTGACTGCGATAGCAGTGATCAAGTTCAGCCGTTGGCTTGTAACAAAAATGGCTGCAGGTAATTGTCTCCACACTGTCTTGAAGTGGATCACAAATCTGATTTTTCTTTTTTTCCTACCACAATAACCATCACCTTGCTTGTGCTTTCCTGCCCAGAGAATCAGTTGACTCACTTCTGATGGAGAAAAATAAACAAAATATATGTAAAGTGGATAACAACAGAGTTCAGGCTCAAGTCTTGAACATTTTAACAATATGGACACAGCCAAATAGTGGAGAATGGACTGATATCATCACCTCATGTAGAACCTCTTAAGAGGCCACTAAATGGGTTGATGTAAGAAGGAGATGGCAAAGGGGAAACAAAATTATTTTTGGTGGTATATCTCCGCTATATTCCCACCACAAACTGCTTGCCACCATGGATGCATCATTAGCAAATCTGAAAGGCTTTTGTGTCTAAGAATTGTTTTAAAAATAGTGACTATTTTATATGAGTAGTAAGATATACCAGCCCAGGTTTAACTGGTCTATTAATAGGTGCCTCAGGTGACTAAATGTCTTTTGGCTTATAGCGTTATGCTTCACTACATGCATTCCAGATTCAATAAAGCGTAACCTCTCGTGTCTTGTTGCTCTGTTTAATTAATTTTAAAGTTCTTTCTAATTACTAAGCAGAATTCTTTATTATTTTCCCTTTTTAATGGACTTTTAACACAGCTTTCATGCCTGATCCCCCCCTCTCTAACTCATGTGGAAATACAGTCTGAAGGAAGGCTGAAAGCTTGAGCTATGATGCTTAACTGCCTGTTTTATTTTCTGATGTTGGATTAGTTGTTCAGTTATGTTAGGCACTTAGTTCAGTATTTTCTCTGCATTCTGTAACTGGATGAATAAATTCAACACAGCTATGCAGGTTTTTTTCTGGTTGCTTGTTGTTGTTGTTGGGGTTTTTTTGGGTTTTTTTGGTTTTTAATGTGTGTGTATATATAGGAAAACAAGTATCATAATAAATCAGTTTTTAAGATAGCTATCCTGTAGTTTTCTTTTCACCTCCTGTGGAGATAATGACTGTGACAGTTTAGTTATAAAGTTATCTGTTCATAACTTGCCCCCCTGTATATGATCTGAAGCCACTGAACAGTATATGCACTAAAGCTGGGTGGTTTTTTTTTAAGTTTGTCTTTGGTTTTGGCTGTTTTCATAAACAGTGTAATTTATTCCACCAAGTCTCCATAACCCTTTAAATTAGAGTGCAACAGTGAAATGTTCAAGCTTCAGGAGAAAATTGCTCCTGGGGAAAAAGTCAAACCTTCTGCCCTGTTATATGATACCAGAGTTTAATGAGTATGTAAAGTATCAAATTAAAAAATGTTAACAGTTTATTATAGCTGAGCAATCACTGAATGAGAAACAGGTTTCCTTTTCATTGAGCATTAAGGACATGACCTGAGGCTGATAAGCACACTGCTGCCTCAGATTCAACATTTGATTTAGGGCTGGAGTAGTTGCCAAATCAACCTAGGTTTTGCTTTGTTTTATTTGTTTAATCAATAATTTTCCAAGCTGCTTATAGGAAAGAAATATTGCAATGAATGTAGAAATTAACTAGGTTTAGGTTATGCATTTACATTCATCATAAGCAGTTTTTCTCCAAGTCACTGCAATACAAATCATCCTTTGAAGACAGCTAGGCCCTACACAACAATTCCTTATGATTTTCTATATTTCACCACAGTTCTGCACACTTTTGGTGCCCATTTGTCTTCTTTGACACCTGTTCCTCAGCGCCTGCAATATATGTTGTTAATGGAGAAATTAGTGCTGAACTATGAAGAACAGAGGAAATGACCTTTAACTCTGATGAAATGCCCAAGGCCATCTTGTAGAGTTTGTGAAGGTCTTTCCATGTGTCAGGATGCCCAGCTAGTCTCTTACTGTGATCACGAGTTCAACGTTTTGGAAACACATAGTCCCCAGCACCAGGACACATTCCTATGCGAAGATTTCTGCCAAAGTTCCATGCCTGCCGTAGGACCACAGCTCACATGAGCTACCATCAGATCACTGCAGTTTCCATGTAGCCAAGTGTACAGGTTCTTTTTCACAGCAGCAAGGATGAGTGGGCTGACTGATGAGTGCCCAAGTCCTGCTTGATAGGAAGTTGGGGTGTGTTGAGGGAGTACTGTTAAATATAAACCTTAAAAGCACTTATGGGTCACCCAGCCTGGACAGGGCTTCTGTTATTAAGACCTGCACTGCTGTTTTGTGGCACCTGAGGCCCTCAGCCACCCTGAGCAGCCCATTCTCCTGTTCAGTCACAGGGCCAGGTTGTCAGCCTGTGTATGGGTGGGAGACAGGCAAAGAGAGGGGAACAAGGGTCAGACACAGCCCTGGGATAGCCGGGTAGGACCATGGGAACAGATTCTGGACCCGCAAGGCACAGGCCAAACACAGGCAGGGTTGTGAGATGGCAGGGCTGGAGCTGGAGCCAGGCAGGGTGAGCTGCAGACAACAGCAACTCCCAGGGCTGGAGGTGGTCGGGTTCCAGCCTTGCCCCTGTCCATGGTGCTCCCCAGGAGCCTCTCCCCAGACTCAGCAGCAGGAAGGGGCTGCTCTCAGTGCACTCAGAGCCCTGGCAGTCAAACCCCACAACAGGACTCACAGTGCCTTCCAGACAACACGTGTTCCTCTCCATCTTGCCTCCACAGGCTAAAACCTACCACTTACATGCTTTAGAGAAAGACTACACTCTATACACCAAAGTTAACATTTTATACACAAGCAATTTTTTGAGTTAACAAAGAATAACAATAGGCCTATGACAAAATCAAACAAGCAAGCAAGCAGACATTCCTTTCCACACAGGTAATTTAAAGGTATTGTGAAAATTCAATTGGAGTTTAGAATAACTAGGACATGGCATTCCTAACACATTTTTTCTTTCAGCTAATTAATTCTTAATGCTAGGAATTGATGCTGTTTATAATACAGCTGGATATTTTTTCAGTTGTGTCTAATGGAAATGTAGTACAGAACGAAATACAAAAGAACTAATATGAGATGCATCATCTGGAAAGGTAAATTTCTGAGAAAGATATGAGCAAGCAGGAAATACAGATTCTGAATAAAAGTATCATCTCAGTCTTAATTACATTTATTGACACAATAGTCATATTATTCCCATTTCTTAGGTTTCATCCCTGACTGCTGAAATCACAATGAGCCCACAGTACAATTTGTTTGACCACACTTTATTTCATTTTCCATGTAAGTAATCCTCATTCTGTTGCATTGTCCTTCCTAATGCACTCTAATAGAGAAGCAAAAATGCCAATACAGAGCAGTGCAGCAGGTGGTCACAGTTTCTTGATTTCCTTCTTGTGATTTCTGATATGTTCAGCCTTGCCATTTTCCACAAATTTTGTTCATTTTTGCTTCTATTCAAAAAGTATTCCTTTTCTGTTTTAATCTTATTTTTTCTCCTGCTCAGTGCAGCTGTAGATGCTGTCATTTATAATGCAGCAGTATCCAGGAGACCAAGTCACAGAATCATAGAATGGTCAGGGTTGGAAGGGACCTTAAATATCATCTAGTTTCAACCCCCGATATGAGTCAGAACAGGTATTATAGTGGTTGGGGTTGTAGAAACCCATGAGAAAATGGTATCTGGACTGAAAAAAAATCCCAGTCTTTTCTCGTGGTCCTGATGAAACAATAAGCTTTTCCAGTGAGAATAGAAATGGCATTTGGAAATTAAGACATCTTGGTTGCTCTTCACTCTCCATTTTTTCAAAGGAACTTGGCCAAAGTTCAAGCCTGAAATAAGGGATTACAAATTTCCTTCAACTATTTGCAATGAGCAATAGGAATTTAGTGTTGTAGAGGGTTTGTGATTTTAAGTCAGAACTAAATGTGTTTTGGCAGACTACTAGCATTCTTCCTCCAGCCTCCCCAACTCCCCAACTCCCTCCCAAAATCCCTCTTCACAGTCTGTTTGAACCTGAGCTTTCATTATGTCTTTTGTGGTATGCTGCACTCTGTCTTTGCTGCAGACTTGGGATAGGAGCAATACTTTTACTTCTTCCAAGTTCACAAACTGCATCCTCAGACAGTACTGGACCTTTTTTTTCCTTTTATATAAATGCACCACTAGTAGACTGCAGACAAGGAGCACTGCTCTGGGCTCTCTTTTTCTCCTTTCTCATCTGTGTCAGCTACAGCCCAGCCCACTTATGTTTCTCAGAATCTGCAGATAGTTTTTTGTTACGCTTGGGTCCTTTTCAGCACAACATTTTTCTTTCTCTGATGCTAGTCAGTATCTTTCTCATAATCAATGAATGTCATTCACATTGTCAGGTTATTTTCATTCATCTTTACCAAGAATTCATTAATCACTGGAGTAGTTTTCCATAGAACATCCTGATTAATAGCCTCTATGCTTTGTGGTTGAGTAGAAAATTTCTGTTGTAGTTGGTGAATTTCTCAGTCATTTAAGCACAGAATCTTAGAAATCACAGAGCTGAAGGTATCACCTAGTCCTACTCACATACAGGCAGGATTAAAAAAAAAAAAAACAAAACCCTACAATAATATGTCTTGCCTCCTAAAAACAAACAAATGAAAAAAAACAACCAACAACAAAATAAACAACTAAAAAAAAAACCACCCCAGTCTCTGCAGGCATCTTATTGTATTGCTACACTAACCTGGTTTTCAAAAATTTCCCCAGTACCTAAACCAAGTCTTTGCTGAAAATTCAACTGGTTTCTCTTTGTATTAGACCTTATGGTCACAGAGAACAAACATTCACTTCCTTCATTATAACTGCCTTTTACATAATGGAAGAAATTCTTGCTACCTCCTCTCCCTTATTCTTCTCTCTGCTAGACTGAATAAATGCAATTATTTCAACCTTTCTTTTTCTCCCTAGGTCACTTTTTATAAACTTCTTAACATTCTTACTACTCTCTCCAACTTATCACAGTCTTCTCTAAACCATGTTATTGGACTCTGTTCCAAACAAGGATCCACTAAAGCCAGAAAGAGCTAGAAAAAAAATTGCTTCCTATGTTTTACATCCAATAATAATCTTAATTCATTCTAGACTTAGATTTTCCTATTTTGCAAAAGAATCAGAGTAATGACATATTCATTTTGAGATCTTTGATAAGCCTTTTATCTTTTCCATCCAACTTTTTCGCCAGCTAGAACCTATTTTAAGTGTATCTTATTTCTCCTTTCTAAGTGCAATGCTTTGCACTTGTCTAAAATCAATCACATGAAATTCAAAGGAAATCTCTTTTCAAATCCTCATTTTGACCTCCAAAATGTGTTTGCCACCCTTCCCAGAATGAATTCTGCTATAAAGTTTGCATATATTGCATGGATTATACAAAGAATCTTATACAAGAATAATGCATTGACTTTCAAGAATCTAATTTAAGCAGGTTTATACGATTTACTGGGTCTTCAATGATCTTTTGTAAAAAACTGCTGCTGCCAGAGTAATTGTGTCTTCATGTAAGTTGTTTTCTCAATTGGCATTTCTATAGGCTCCTGCTCTGCAAAGCCAATCACTGTTTTCTTTCTTCAGCAGATTCTGTCTTCAATTCAGCAGACTGTATTCTGTAAGTAGATATTTCTACTTGCTGTTCTATGTTCCCAATGACATAGAAAGGGATATACAATCCTGTCCATGAGGAATACGTCTGTTGTTGCCCCTTCACCTGGTTTCCAATCTTAATCCAGCATCTGCTTCCCTCCAGACTCTCCTGGATTCCACTGATGCTGTAGTTACTGATGTGTCCTACAACCATCTCCCCAAGGGCTTTGCACAGTTCAGTACATTAAACCATCTCTCTCACATTTCAGTAGGTATCTTGATTACCTCACCAACACCTTGGCTGCTTCTTCCTATGAGGAATCAACCTTTGCACACATTATCACTCTGCATCTGGCATTCAGACCTTAAGTCTGTCAAAGCTTGGAATTTATTCAGTTCATTGTTAATTTCTATCATACCAAGCATTTCTAATTGAATTTGGGATGCTTTCTGCAGACTAGTTTTCCTCTCTCCCACTTCCATCTTCATGAATGGCGCAGGCAGATCTAGCAGAACTGACAGCATATAAAGACCAGTTACATACTTATACAGCTTATTGCAGATTTTCATTCCACCCAGGATACAAAAAGTTAAGTACTGAAATAGCCTGAATAAGTCATTAATATATACGTGCCAAAAAGTAAGGAACTAAGCTAAGTGCAGCAGGCAATGGCTCCCGTTTGCTACTTGACTTCCAGAAAGGGAAACAGAATGACTTCTGAAAAGAGATTGCATTGAATGAGTGAGCAAATTAAAAATTGGAAAGATGATAAGGGAAAGATTTAGAAAGTCTAACAATGTTTTGAAATCCTCTTAGTGCTGCTATCACTGCCATAAACAGCCTGCTGCTCTGCTACTTTGTTAAATCAGCCCTTGTAAATGCGGTACTTGTCAGTGACACTACTTGCAGTTTGGTGCCAGTTCAATACTTGGCAGAATAGGTAAGGGCAGCAGAAAAGGCAATTGAAGCAGGAAGTTTTCTTTCCAAACCTGTGTTCATACCAGATGAGGAAGTCCAAAGTCATCCATGGTAAACCAATACATTGGGTAAATGTCAATAAAATGAGGTTAATGGTACAGTTCTTTACAAGGATGCTATCTATAGTCTTTAATATACTCAGACATCACATTCATTGGTAATCAACACATAGCAGAGCTAAAATGAAGGGTCTCCCAAGTATCTCTATTTCAGTCTCTATTTGCTTTGAGCTTTATCATCCATTTCAACATATATTGGACATGCATGCCCACTTTGTTTAATAAAATAGACCAGCATCAGTGAAAAAGATTGCTTGAGTTTTCCTCAAAGCACAGAGATTTTTTTATATTTCTGGCTTTAAGAGCAACATAGGAGTAAACCACATTTTATTCCCCTTTGCCTATATTGAGGTGTCATGATGAGTTTATTGAGTGGAATTAATGACCATAAATTTAAGAAAACATTTCCATAAATGCTTGATTATAAGCACACACCTAAATCCTATTAAAATCAATGTGACCTAATTATATTCTTAGAATTTTGCTAAATAACCAAGGACTTTCCCATATTTTTAAAAATGAAATTGAGACCTAAGAGAACTCATTAATGAGAAAATAAATTCTTAGTCAAATTTTGTGGTTTAAAACATATTTAGACACAGTATGATCAGGTATTATATGTTCCTATGCAGTATCTGCATTAGCTACTGTATGATCTTGCTCTAGGATCATGATTATGTATAACAGTGAAATCTGTATATTGTTCAAAGATTTCCTATAATTATTTGGAAAAGGTAATTACATCTGCTTATGTAATTTTTCAACAAAAATCTTTTAAATATTCTTGTGTTATCTAGAAACCTGCATTTTCTATATGGGACTGTGCAACTGAATGATTTGAATAAAACAGAGGGTTATCCAAGAGCTGATACAATGTTTGAAAGTAATGCTAGTCAAATGTTATGACAAAAGTACATAAATAGTAAAAAGTTTTGATTACCTTAGAGTAAAAGCCAATGACACTAACACTAGCTTCTGTCACCCCAGATGATCCCAAAGTGCTTTATATATTATGCATAGCAAGAACAACCTAGCCACTACTGGAATACAATTATGTCTGTGGGAGGAGTGTGGCATTCCACAGTAGCAACCACATACTCTACCGAGGTAATTTGATGTAATTGTAACCTTGAACACTTATATCCAGAAAGCATAAGTACATAGAAAAATCTCTACAGGAACAAACACATACATAAATATGTCTAGAAAGAGAGGAGGGAAAAGGACACTTTGAAAATATAACTTTTTTTTTTTTTTTGTTATTATTTTTTTAATGGAAACTGGATAAAAAAGATAAAAAGAAAGTCTCCCCAGGTTTTGCATAATCAAAAGTAAGCAAGACTTACAAAACTTTCATTCTCACTTCCTCTGTTCACCTCTGTTATTGTGCTTTTACTTGACTTTTAGAAGGACAGCAGCAGTTGCCAATAATTGACAGTTTTTCTTCCTCTCTTTCCCTCCTTCTCCCACACTGATAGAACAAAATAGTCAGCAGCTGATAAACAGCTGTCCCTGATTGTCTGAAACAAAAGAGTTTACTTGCAGTATTTAAAGTGTTGCTTCAAGTCCTGCATATTTACCAATGGTTCAGTAGTCACAAAAAGCATCTTGAGTGAAATTGATTAAAAATTCCTTTTTCCTGTTTATTGCAATAGCTTTTGTCTCCAAAGGACTCTTGTGATCTCAAGCTATGGGGACATATGAGAGAGCAGGGGAAGATGGAAAAAAATTCTGGGTTGTATGCTATGGAATTTACATGTTTTTCACACCTACTATTTCTTTTTTGGCCAAATCTACATTTTGCGGGTGAGAAAAACTTATTTGGTGACAAGACAAGATTCTTTACAAGATGAATATATCAGACCATCAATTGTAAAAAAATGTAGGCAATCTGATTTATCACACTGTGATTCAATACTGTAATACTTTAGTTCCATTGAGTTCAACCCCATTGTGCTGTTCTCTCAGAAATGGACATTTATGGGCACACATATAATGAATACAGTTTAAAAAGGTGCTCTCTCTCAAATTTTCCATCTCTGCAGTCCATCATTTATGTGGACAGTTAAGTACTACCTATACATATATTTTACATACCCACAAAAATACGTTAAAATAACTTATTAGGTTGAGTGCTCAATCTCTCAAAAATGTCAGATTTGAGGTTACTACTGCAATGTTAATTTGATCTCTCATATATATGCATTATGTTATAATCTTTAATTACACCATTATACAACATCTTTTCCACAGGACCTCAGCCTCACTACAGGCCATGAATGTATGATGCTCACTTAGGGATCAATATGATGATCAATATTTTCTTTTACCCTCATTATTCAGTATTTGACCCAAGGCATTACTTACTTCATACAATTCAAACCTTATTTCTGAATAGGAACTATGATTAATTCCTCACAGGCTACTCTAAGAATTTCATGACAAGGGTATTCCAGTGTTTCATAAATATGGAAGTACTCATGTCTACAACTACCCTGGTGGCAAATATGGTGATATTACTCCTATTTGGGGGGCAGGGAGATGAGGTACAGAAGTCAAATCCATGCATTAGCTGGTGATGAATTTCAGAGTACAAAGCATTAGTGTTCTTCAGCCTTCAAAATTAACCAGTTAAATTCTCTAAGGGTCCAGTCCTTGTGCAGATGCGGTTTAAGTGCCTTGTCCAAAATTACATGGACACTGTGGTAAGGACAAGACTAGACATCAGCTGCGACAACAACATTTAGCATCGTTGCTTTAATACCATTATGTTTTTCCTCCTTGCAAGTCATTCACTGCATATATTTATTAGGGATATTGACATTTTAATTTGTGTAAGTAGACCTTTAAAATTTCAAACATTTTTTAAAATAAGAAAACCATTTCTCTTTCACTTTATGAGTAAGCATCATACCTGAAAATTACTGCCAGACATCAAACTCCCCAGGATAAATGCAAAGCTGAGCAAATAAACTTAAAAGAAAGTGCTAGCTTAGACTTTGAATATCTTCTGGGTTTTTTATCTGATAAACTATTAAGCCTGCAAAAGTGATCTAAAATAACAAGCACATCATTACTACGAGGCCAGATGCATACAAATATATTCTGTACACATTCTTTAAAACCCTGCAGCTCTATCTTCCAAGTTTGTAGGTTAATTTCTGTAAGTTTCCAGAAGCATGTTCGTAACTCAGTCTCTGCCTTGCTAAAGGCCCTCTTTTTCTTATGCCTCTAATATGAATTGGATCTAAAATCATAAGCAAACAGTATTCACACTTCTGTAGATTCAGGACTCTTCTTTATATACTAGTATAGTCCTTCCAGTTTGCCATACTAACACATATGCTTTTCTATGTACAGGTCACCTCAGCTTTGATGTAAACTACCAGAAAAATTGCCAAATTAAATGAGGCTTTTGATGAATACTAAGAATCTCATTATGGCACTGTGAAAGCTCTGGCCCACAGAGCTTCTGTATGGTTACAAGGGGAATCCTTTGGAGAAAAGCTGTGTAGGCAGCTGTTACAGAGTTACCTCTATGGCAAGAAGCAAATCTAAATAATATCAGGCACATATATGTACATACATGAATTCATATATAAGTATGCTTCCAGGAAATACTTGGTTATAAAAATTAAATTAACATGCATTGTTGTTTCATAAAAGACTTTATGAAACTTCTCAAGAGCAGTTATATCGGGTAAAAGATTTTTCTCTGTATTTTCTTGTTAGAACTAGTTGAAGGTCAGCTATTTATAGTTATTATAAAATAGATTTTTTTTAATTAAATCTGTTGTACTAAAATTCTGTTATTTATTTGCGATCTAGATTTATTTTCCTTAGTTATCTAAGCTGAAGTAACCTAATGGCAGTAGTTACACAAGTTCTCTTAGTGTTAACTTCAGGTTGGTGAGAAAGCTGACATTGACTCAAAAGCAAAGTTTTAAAAAAAAACAAACCACAGAGTGTTATTTGGGTAACTTACTGTGTAGAGCACTCCCTGCCATGTGTGGCTCCTTTCTGTGTATGTTGTGGCTGCTTTCATGGTTTTTCCCAACAGCTAAATAAAAAAAAAAATAAAATAAAATATAGAAAACTACAAAACACAGAAGAAAAGAGCACAACTCTGTCAGAAAGAGTCATTGGTGCCAGCACACTGTATAATGCAGAGGTGTGTGATGTTACTGGCAATAGCATCCAGCTGCATCCAGCCTCATCATTAACCCTCCGCATATCAATTTGTATGAAAGAAGTATCACCACTGCTAAACCTGTTTCCCAGAAGAGCAGCTCATAAAGTAATAGTTTGGCACTCTTTATGTTTATTTTGCATAATTTCTTCTTTCCACTTTCTAGCTCAGTTGCTTAAACATCATAGCCTCAGCATGCTACTGCAGCGAAACAGCTTGACTGACTTTCCAATACTTGTGCCCCACCAAAGAGTAATTTTAATCCATATATCTGAACAGTGTCCCAGAACAAAGAGACAATCAGCTAGATTTCACATTGTGATGCATAACTCATCACTCTGCAGATGAAGGAAAAATAGATTTTGAAGATTATTAGGAGTTTAGGATAACTACATTTGTATTTAACATCTTAGATTTTGCATCAGGCTTTTAGTAAGGTCACTGTGATGTTAATAGCGTTTGCAAATAACCACACTTCACCCAACAGCACTATCTGTCTTAAAATTTCTTCTTCAGAAACTTCCCTTCATACAGTGATTAAGCCAAAAGAATTCATCTAGGGCCCTAGCCAGCCTTCATGGTTTGAAGTAAAAGAATCAAATGTTCTTTCCTTGGAGAAGGAGGTAAATAAGCTTCACTAAGCAATATGTAACTGTCTGTGGATGCTGCTCTAAAAAGACTGAGGAAGATACTGCATCATGTTAATGGTTAAACTCCACTCCTGCTCCCACACTCTCCTAAAATGACTGATTAAAAGGCCTATGCTTAACCATTTGAGAGAATCTTAGAAAATAATCGTGTATACAAGGCAATGTGGCAATTTTTTTCTGTGGCAATCACAGAAAAAAATATACATAAGGGGGTTTTTAGGTCTGATTAAGTAAGGCTTAAAATTCTTACCCTTACACAGTCTTTCCAGTTTCAATTTCCCATTCTTCCACAAATTTTCCATCTGTATTAACAAAAACAGCCTCATAAACACTGCCATGCTGCCACAGCTGTATCACTTTCCACCATTTTGGCTAGTTCCTGGGCCTCTGCACTAGTTCTGTCTTACAAGACATTTCAAAAGTAGCACAACTTAAATCTTGCACTTTATTAGCAGGAACAGATTCCGTGACAGGATCCTGGAGGATTTGCCTTATTAAAAATAATGTTAACTGCTGTGTTTCTAGTGTAATTTTCCTCTCCTCATAGATGGAAAGCATAGATAATAAAATAAAATCTTGAAGTTCAGGTATATTCTGATGTTCATGCCAGTATCTGCTTGTAAAACTGTGTTATAGCTGGGAATACTTTGACAATGCTATAAAAGCTGATTTTCTGGCACTGCATTAGCTTGTTCCTGGAAGAACTGTCTTCCATGGTACAATACTTAATACGTCTCAGAATAAAAATTTTCTAAACACTGGTTCCATGGGCATACTTTAATCACTCAAGCATTCAGCTATCTTAAATTACTGATATATATTCAGAACATGTATATAACTCAACAATATACATTTTTCTGTTAAAAAAAAAAAAAAAAAAAAAACAAAAACAAGAAAAAGAACTTGTGAAGTTTTGTTTTTTTGTTGGGTTTTTTTTTTGGCAACAGATAACTGCCTATTCATAGTAACAATTCTGAGATAACTCAGAAATGTATAAATAATATCACCACCTAACACTTCTCTACTATAAACCCCTGTAGCATAGTGCACATATTAAACATAAATAAACCAACAAAAATCACTTCACTACACATATGATTCTTTCCTCTGGGAGAAGATGAGGGGAAGTATAGACTACTTTTAAATTCATCATCACATTTCTGATTGGAAAGGCTCAAGATGAATGTGACATAAAAACCTGAATACATTACTGCAGTAACTGTAGCTCTATTCTGGTGGGAGAGGAATATTTAATTGTAATAAGACACCAAGGAAGAGACAGATCCAGAAAATTCATATTTGAATTGACTTTTTAAATTAACCCAAAGTCTGGGGCTTATAGGTTAGGCTATGTCTACTAAGTATACAGTTAAAGTTTTAAGATGTTTTTATGTCAACTTTTCCCATGTCTTAGGAGTACCTTCTATTATTATCCAGGATGGACAAAATGGACATATTAGACAGCTTTAATCTGTAACATCTTTGTCTAATGTACATGCTCTAAAGTAATTTTC
>NW_010314262.1:30852-32620 GCF_000700745.2 Antrostomus carolinensis
TCTGAAGGTAAAAGCCAGTGTGATTTCTGGTTTTAATAAGGATGGCTATAAAACATTCAGCCATAAAATATTAAAGCTAACTTTGCATCCTTAAAATTTGTTTTCCTTTGGGTGGGTGTATAATAGAAAAAATAGTTATAAATAAAAGTCACTCAAACAGTAACAGGCTTCTATGTTTTAACCCAAGCTGTTAGTCTACTATTCAGCAGCTTACATACTCTTTCAGACAGAAAAGGGACACAGTGTTAATGGAGATGACCATCAATAATGTGACCCTGCTTATTTCTGAAGAATGATTTTAGGATTTTGTTTTCTAAACACGGGAGGGACTAACAAAAAGGAAGATTTTAATTTGATCTTACATACAGACTTCTGCCAAGTAACGCTTATCCCAAACACCGCCTCCACCACTTGAAGGTTTGGAGATACTTAAAGTTATGCACACTGTTGCATTCACATTAGTTCCTGAATATCTGCCCTGACTTTAAATTCGTTTCTGTCTTTGTGATGGTTTCACTGGGCTAGCCCCTGGCTAGCAACCAACACAGCCATTCACCCACTTCCCCCCCACCCCTAGAGGATAGGGGAGAGGATTGGGGGGCAAAGATAAGGAGGCTTGCAGGTTGAGATTAGAACAGGTTCCTAATAGAGAGAACACTTAAAATAATGCTAATATTAAAATATTAAAGATAATAGTAACAAAATATGCAAATGAGTGACATCCAATGCTATTGCTCACCCCCCTGCTGACCAAGCCCGGCCTGTTCCCAGATAACGATCCCGGAGGAGCAACAATCCCGAACTGAAACCGCAATCCCAGAAGAGTGAGATCCTGAGCGAAAGCCAGAGAGAGCTAAAAGAGGAAGAGACCTTCACTAATATACTGGACATGACGTGATATGATATGGAATATCCCATTGGCATATCTAACTGTCAATTAAGTTTATTAATTTAACTGTTCTTCGCCCTCCTTAAATCTTGTGCTTGTGGACTAACAGAACACAAAGTCCTTCACTTCCAGTGACAAAAAAAGTAAACATTGGTACATTATCAGTGTCTCTCTCACAGTGAGTCCCAGACTGGAAACTAAACGCAGCACAATTCTAGCTACTGAAAAAGAAACCCAGTTCTGTTTCAACTAAAAACCAGGACAATCTTCTATTCCCATCTCAGATTAATGGGCACCCTTCCCTAAAACAAGTGTTCAGCAAGGCATTCACAGAATCACACAGAATCACAGAATCACAGAATGTTAGGGATTGGAAGGGACCTCAAAAGACCATCTAGTCCAATCCCCCTGCCGGAGAAGGAACCTAAATGACATCACATAGAAAGGTGTCCAGGCGAGTTTTGAATGTCTCCAGAGAAGGAAACTCCACAACCTCCCTGGGCAGCCTGTTCCAGTGCTCTGTCACCCTCACTGTAAAGAAGTTCCTTCTGAAATTTAAGCGGAACCTCCCGTGTTCCAGCTTATACCCATTGCCCCTTGTCCTATCATTGGGTATCACTGAGAAGAGCCTGGCTCCATTTTCGTGACATTCGCCCTTAACAAATTTATAAACACTAATAAGTTCACCCCTCAGTCTCCTCTTCTCTAAGCTAAAGAGACCCAGCTCCCTCAGCCTTTCCTCATAAGGGAGATGCTCCACTCCCTTCATCATCTTGGTGGCTCTACGCTGGACTGTCTCAAGCAGTTCCCTGTCCTTCTTGAACTGTGGGGCCCAGAACTGGACACAATATTCCAGATGCGGCCTCACCAGGGCAGAGT
>NW_010314262.1:33096-47115 GCF_000700745.2 Antrostomus carolinensis
CAGTTAACTGTCCATCTCACTACCTGGTCATCCAGTCCACACTTCCTCAATTTGGCAGCGAGGATGCTGTGGGAGACCGTGTTGAATGCTTTACTGAAATCAAGGCAGACAATATCCACTGCTCTACCATCGTCTAGCCACCTGGTTGCATCTTCATAAAAGTCTAGAAGTTTGGTCAAGCACGACTTCCCCTTCGTGAAGCCATGTTGACTGCCCCTAATGACCCTCTTATCCTTGATATGCCTTGAGATGGCACCAAGGATAAGTTGTTCCATTACCTTCCCAGGGATGAAGGTGAGGCTGATTGGTCTGTAGTTACCCGGGTCCTCCTTCTTGCCAATAATCTAGTTTTAAATCTTCAGAAATTTCACATGTGCTTTTGTTTTGGGCATTGTTATACACAGGTATTTTCTTTGTAGGCTCATATTGTTCCTTAAATAATAAAAAATGGTTCTAGTTTCAGCAAAATTTTCACAAAAGCAAATCACAAGCTACAAGACAAATTCTAAAAGAAACACAGGACCTCAACTTAGTTCAGTGTCTTTGCTGTAAGGGGCAAGCACAGTCCCTTGACATTCACTGTCCTTGGAAGTAAAAGTACTTCAATTCAAGCCAAAAAACAGTAATCAAAAGCCAGGCACACCACCTCTTGGTGGCATCAGCATTGCTCTGTTGGGCTAACTGGACTACCTTTCACAGGTGTCTGCTGTATGGAGCTGTCAGCAGCTGGCCAATTCACTGTTCTCTAATGCCTAATCCCAGCAGGCAGCTGTTTCACTTTCATTCATGTGAAGCTCTGCTCCAATACACCATGCAATTTGTATGGACTTTACTGTCACTACTGAAATGTTCTCTTATGCATTGCAGCTCCCTGATGTGTCTAATTGTGTTACATTGTCAGTTTTATGAAACCTACTGCAAAAAGCACTTTATTCTTCTGTCTTTTCTGTGATGTTGTGCTTTTTTTTTTTTTCTTGGATTAAGTGTTTGCTAGTTTTCTATTAGATATTTTCTACTTTAATTAGATGTTTGCAATTCTTCTGGCTTTAAGCTATGTAGGCTATAATCAAGCTGCAAGGCTTGATTTTGACTTTTTTTTCTGCCAAATAATGAGAATGTACTTGAGGAGTTTTGTGAGAGTGCATGTAACTAAGCTGTAGAAATACAATATGCTAATAGCTTCCAAATAGAAAATACATACTCAAAATGTCATGACTTTAAAATACTTTTCCCAGACTTTTCTGGTTGTTTATTTTTTGTTTGTTTGTTTGCTTTTTAAATAATTATTCTCAAAGTAAATCTAATGTGGATTACATCAGTAGATACATAAGAATCTACTTTGTAATCATTTATGTGATAACGATAGACAGGTATGCATTTATGCATGTTTTATCCACATACTTAAAAAGCCCAGTCATGGCTAGTTACCACAGTTTCGAGCATACCGTTTTCCTACCCTTTAAGTGATTTAATCCTCTGATCAGACTAAGAATTTTTTCACAGACTTTCCTGGGTAGGTATTCTTTATATACTCTGACATTTTTTCAGTGTAAGAGAATTCGTACAAAACTTCAACTCTCTTCTAGCTTTTTTTCTTTAATAATACTCTTCATACTAATGTGGAGAAAATGCCACTTTAAACCAGAAAATACATGTGGATCTAAAAATTATGAGAAGAGAAAGCACTACATATTAAAATTGACACAGGAACATTGCTACATTTGAAAAAGGCCTTTTATTTTTAAGGCAATACGTCATTAAAAAAAAAGGGAAGATTAGATATTTTAAAGGGAAGGAATACCTAAAAGAAAATGAAAAAAAAAAAAAAAAAAAAGTCAATGCTATTTTAAATATGAAATGTATTTTACTGCCAGCTCAAAATTTAGCTGTGACAGTAACATCTAAATACATCATGAAGAGCTGCATGTAAAGAGCTGTACATAGAGAATCATGAGAAATGCATAAGGATATCTTCTGCTGATCCAACAAAACCTATGAAAAATGCTAATATATCTTCTGTAATGTCTCAGGATTGTTAACTTGAGAATTTTTTGTAACTCTCACAATATTCTATGGGTTTTTTAGAGCCTGAACTCCTTTTGTCAGTTAATTGTCTATAGAAGAATCTGAAGTGTCTAACAGTTTATCATTTTCAGGTTTCCTAAGAAAAGACTGTAGGTACATAGATTCTGAGAGTTTAAAATCAAAATAGAAAAGAAACTTCATCTTCAAATTATTACTATTTAAAACTCATTTAAAAATCACAGATCTTTGGTGTTTGAGTCATATTTTTTAATGTTCAGAGATGGTAACATTTCATCCTTTGTTATATAAATCTACTAATTTACACATACACACACAAAACCTTTTGAAGAACATTCTCAAAACACACAGTATCTATGGAAATCTGACTCACTTCAAAGAATAAACAACCTTCCCACGTTATACAAGGCAATTTGGTTCGCACTGAAACACTCTTAAAAATAAGGAGCCATGTTATGTTCACAGTTTCCAACTAAAACAGCCAATTTAGATGCACAGTCAAATACAGAGGAAGAAAGAGAATTACATGTTATCTCTGACATGGCTGTTCTTTCAGAATTAAAATATTCATTCAAAAGGCATTGAAACAGCTTATCACTGGGATATCCCACATTTTTAAAATGTTCTGGAAGTCCAAAACATTCCATAAGATTTTGTTTTCGTCTATCTCTCCCCTCAATTGCCTGCATCTATATATTCTGTAGGCTTGTTTTTAAATGGGTTGCTTTTTAGAATTCCTTAGAGAAGCAAGTGTTTCCACAGTATTTATGAGAAGAATAAGAGAAGGCTTTGTGACTCTCCCCAAAAGATCACAGAGGATCTGCTGTACACACAGATTTAAATCATCTGGCAGAAAGGGCAAGGAATAGTCACACAGAATCTGTAATCAGTTAACATATAAGTCATTCATCTATTAATTTTCATTCTGAAGAAAGGAGCGGAAGAGTGAAACCACTCTTCTGGCTGCTGGGCAGTGAACACAATGAAAAAGGTAGTGAGTGCATTATGCCTTCTTTCCTTCTGGAGGAAACTGGGAAAACATGGCCTAACAACACAGTTGCAACAGGATTATAATGCCAGACAGCTTGCAAGAGAGCCATAGGGTATCTGAAATCAGGGACAGACATGTCTTTTGTATATTCATGGCCTTTCCCTCTTCTATGACTGAAATCACATTTCCATAATAGATATAGTTGAAACCGAATTCCTAATACCCTAGGAGCTTGTTGGCCAGAGGATTTCCAGAGGACTTTCAGATCTGGTCCACATTATAGAGTTAAACTTCCATAAAAAGTACAGAGCCACCCAATATCTATCATTTCCTCTCAAGTGCTATCTCAGAGATAGTCTTGCAATCAGTCTTTGTATTTTCGTAAACTATTGCTTTTTTTCTCCCAGTGAGACTGGCCTCTTGAAGGCAGATTCATGATCTATGGGAGATCAACCTCAGATGCAGAAATTAGAGATATATTTCTGTTTTGGATGGCAGAGAATCAGATTTGAAGGGACAGGAAACACTGCATATTACAGTCCAATCTTGTTCGGATATGCAAAATTTTGTTAAACACCAGCTCCCCCTACCTTTGGGAAAGGTGTGGAAAAAGGTACTGAGATGGAGGAATGGAGAAGAATGCCTGGTGTAGTGAAATAACTCAACATGAAGTATTAGGGAAGAGTCTGACCTATGGACCAGAAACAGAGGAGAGCAAATATATTTTAGTGTTTTCCTATTATGAGGTTTGCAGAATGTTCATCCAATAAAAGGCCAACTTCCACATGGAGTTAAAATCATCAACAGAAAGTCCAAAATATTCATTTTTAGATGAAAAATCTTTTAATCTGAGAGGATTTGTCTGTCTTTGAATTTAAGCTGACTAGACTGTTGCAACCTTCAACTACAGTAACACTAGTATGTTGTTTACTGACTATTCCTGTGTTAGTGACTGGTTATTCCCAAATATCACTGAAATACATTTAGCAGCCTTACAGTATCAAGCAGAAATATTGCCTTTCTCAGCCAGCACTGTCCCCAAATTCCAGAATACTGTCAGGATCATCTTACAGAGACTTTTCTTTAAAAAAATACTCCTCTCAGGTTATTGGGCAGATGGATGCAGTTTGACAAAGAGGTATCATATTCTCTTAAAAAAAATTGAAAAGAACTATTTACATCAATGTTTTTCACAAAATATCGTTAAAGGTATCATTAAAGTGTTCGCAGAGACACTCGAGGGACAATCCAATTTTATGGAAAGGCTAATTCTATCTCTGTCAAATTCACTTAAATCTAAATATTTTTTATTGCCTGCCATACTCGTGCCAGTGAGTCCTAAATACTTAGCCATATGTGATTTAAAATTATGTCCATCATTGATTTTCCCTTTTCTCCTTTTGCACAAAAAAATAAAAATCAACAAAAATTAATGACATTTTTCAATCTTCATAGAGAAACGAGAGGGAGAGGGATCTACAGATGTTACTGACAGTTACCATGGTTATAAAATGTGTTTTCTTTCATCAAGCTCATTGTACATTTTCTAGTGTAAGACAACAAGAGATAATTTTACTATACCTATAAAGTCCACAGCTTGATAAAAGAAGAAAGACAGTACAAAATTAACAGTTTATATTGCATTCAGAAGAGTAAAAGTCTGTTATATTAAAAGGATTTCATGACATAGTCAAAATATTTAATATTCAGTATAATCATCCATCAAAAGATCTATGTTGGATTAAAATAAAATATCTAGCCATATAGATGGCAGATGATGTTCTAAATATTAAGCACAGTAAAAGAGGAAAACAACACACAGCAAAAGCAATGCTGTAAGAAACAATCACACAAACCATCTCCAGCCAATGAACTATCAGCTTCTTTATCAAACTCAGTCTGAGAATCTGAGGAATTAGCTTCACGAATACCTTTGTATCATCATAATTTATCAGATAAATATCTATCGTTGTTACAGAAAATACACTGCAAAATAGACAAATGGGATTCAAGAAAAATCAGAATTTAAAAAAATAGCTCTGTAACCTATACTTTATTAAGAAACACAAAACTCCATTAAAAAACAAAACAAAACAAAACAAAAAAACAAACAGATATTTTGTCCTGGCAAGTTTCAGAAAGAATGTAATCAGTTTAAACTGATGAGAAAGCTCTGTGCTGATCTCTGTTGCCCTTTAGTACTATACTATGAGGCTGGTGTCAGAAAGATTTTGTGCATCAAAAATATTTTTTTCAGTTCTCAGTGGTAGACTAAATACTATGTCAAAGAATGTCACAAGAAGTTTATATAGTATTGCCTCTACACAATCTAATCCCTCCACATAGATTTCAGACTCCCACCGAAATCTCAAATGTCTGCTTTCAGCATTGTTTGTCAGAATCTTTGTTCTCCAGTAAAGTGTTTCCTTTCATTAAGTCACATTACAGACTCGTCATTTCCACCTGTCTCTGCTGAGCATCTATCAGTATCCACACTTCACTCTTCCTCCAATGCCTCTACTTGCCTTTCAACTTTAATTATCCTCATTAGAAATACATCCATATTTTTGCTTTCATCTTTTCCTTTAAGGAGCTGAAGGATGACAAAACAGTTTTCAAAGGGAGCTGGGTCAGGAGCATAAGACATTTCTGATAAGATTTTTCTACCATGCAAAACAGAGCAAAGCAGAAAACAAGAGGAAACAAACTAGACCTGTGTGAAATTAGTATTTTTTTTTCCTTTCATGGACAGTTTTCTGAGAAAACACACCTTTTTACGGAGGGTGAAGAATAGTTTGGGAAATATTTTGAAAACAATCTACAGTAACTCCATGGTTCCACTGATAATTATATTGATTGTAAACTTCTGGGACAGAGACTGTATATTTCTATATACCTCATTTAGCCCATTATATAGCTCTTTATTTTCACAAAGAAATCTTGAGAAGTTCTTATTAAAACTGAGTAGCTTCTACCGCTTACCAAAAAGGCTAATAATTTTGTTCCTGTGTCAAAACATGTTTGTAAAACTCATCAATTTCTGTCTCTGGCTATAATGAAAATGAAAGAAGAAAATAAATCCTATAAACACTGAGCACATGAAGCAAAAAAATGTCCTTTTTCACGAGTCTTGTATAAACATGTTTTGTCAACTGTTTCACCAATTACTGCAGAGATGTAAAACTAGCAGCATGTGCTAGCTTCAAGAATCTCTTCATTTTGCTCACAGCATCCAAGTGTGGATCCAGAGATAATTCTTTTTTTTTCACATTGGTCCTTATCTCAAGTAACATCTTTGATACTCACAAAGTTAAGGAAATAAACTGCCTTTTTCAAAGGAAACAAATCTGCTTTATAAATTTAAAAATAAAATGTTCAAACTCTCTTAAAATGAAATATCAACAAATTAAATCAAGAGCCAATAGAAAAATCTATGCACAGAAAAGTTTACAAAGACAGTTCTTCATATAGAGCTGAGGTATGCAAATATATGTAAATGTGGTCTCTTAAATCAGACTTGTCTGCTGCAAGATCTGTCTCAGAACATTTAAGACATCTGTAGCACTAGGCCAAAGGTTGAGAAGTAGGTTTAGGAGTTTCAAATGTGGACTCCTGGATTTATGTTTTATGTCGTTGCATTTTAGATACATTTAGATATCTTATTCTCTTTTTTTTCCTCTTTTTTTTTTTTTTTTTCTGTATCTGCTTCAAAATAGAAAATATTTGGGCACCCCATTTGCTGCATTGCAGGTACTTCTTAATTTTGAAATGCCTATGAGTAACTTAAGATATAAATCGTTAATCAAAATAGTACAAATATTATATGAGAGCAACTTCAGACACTCTCCAGTTCAAAGAGATTGTATGCAGTATTCAATATGATATAAGAAAAAAAATAAATTCAGTATCGAGTGTAAGAAGTAGCACGTACAGGTTACATGTTTTACATGCATAAATAGTTCTCTTGAAAGCAATGGATCTGATTTCTTAGGTCACTTAAAAACAATGATATCTGAATTTTAATTATAGAATTGGTATTTATAGTATTTCCTCTAATTCTCCATCTATCCCAGGATTAAAGTCTTGATTATCTACGTGAAAATTACTATACATCTGTGTCTTCAGTCATTTTTATGATGGTTATTGTCAAATATACAACAGCTATTAGATAATACACACACAAAAAAAATATTATCATGTCACCGAAGTACATTTTCAAGAAGTTAGATAAAAGGAGGGAGTAAAACTAACAATAACTACATATAAATAGGCTTCATAAGAATGAAAGAACAGTGTTCCTGTTGTCATGACAATGGTCCATCTAGTTTAAAGTCCTGCTTCTGACTGTAGCCAGGAAAGATGCATATGAGAAAATGATAAGAAAATGAGGCAAGAATAAGGTGATACTTCTCTCCTATAAATCCTCCAAAATGCCAGTAGCCTGCTGTTTAGGACATTCCTAAGCAAAAGGTTGAATCTGCATCGTGGTTTTATTATGTCCTGGAACTTTCCCCATGTATTTTTAACTCACTCATACTTCTGGAAGGCAGAACATCCTATTAAAAAATCTATGGATTAATTTTAAATTGTATGAAAAACATTTACTTAATTATATATATTCTGATTTAATGTGTCTGTATCATACTTCACTTCAGTGAATATTTAGGACCATCTTTTTTTTGCCATCTTTGCTGACAAGAAAGAAACAGGACTTTCAGCAGCATTCAAGAGAGAGGTGTAATATAGAACTATTCAGTGTCATAATATGATTTTCTGTTTTAGTTTACCCCATTTTTACAATTTCAAATTTTATTTTTAATCTGTAGTTAACCATTGGATATGTAAAAAGCCTTATTCCTATGCTTTTATACCTGGATTTGCATGTATTGTTTGCAAACTCAGAGTTGATTTTTTTCTTCATGTCTATTATTTTGCATTTATTGATATTGACTTTCATCTTCCTTCTTATCAGCTACTCCATACTGTGAAATCTCACTGCAGATTCAGTCAAATTCTGTTTTGATCAAGTTGAAGAGCTATATAAAAGCATCAAATTTAAGGATATTGTTGTTCACTCCCTATCCAAAATTATATAAGAGTATCCAAGCAACATGGATTCAAGAATCAAGCCTTGTGGAATAACTATATTACCTTCTCCATTTTAGTAAGTGACCATTTAAATCTACTTCTTAATTTCCAACCTTTAACCTATTATTGGTCATGAAATTTCCTCTTACTCATTGATAACTTTGTTTCCTTAAGAACCAATAGTGCAGGATCTAGTTGATAGCTTCTGGAAAATCCATGTAGGGTGGATAATATATACATGCTCACTGATATTTTTTTAAAAAATACATCTGCTGCATTTGTGAATCACAGACTTCCTTCTACAAATGTCCTGTTTATAGTCTCATATTATCATTTATAGTATGTATATTAATGTGTCTATTATTTAACATATGTTCTTTAACATTTGCCTGAAATAACAGCCAGAAATAAAAATCTTTAATTTCCTAGATGCTTTTGGTGTCCTTTAGGAAAAACTTCTGTAATGGCCATAATTGTTAATAACAATGCAGAATTCATTTAACTTTTATGCAGTGGTCCTACTTTCTGATATTGTTCCTTTTATATGCCAGTCACATATTCTTTGTCAGCGTTTCTGTTTCCGATATGTTTAAATATATATATTATTCAATTTTATGCTGTTTTACTTTTACTCCACAAGTTCTTTTTTTACCTGACTTATTGTGTAATGAAGTTTACCTTGCCCAAGTCTAGACTACATTCTTTCATCTTTTAGACACAGGTACTACTTTTAACTTTTAATTATTTCCCCTTCTTTCCTTGATATGGCTAAACTTCTGCCCACTGGTGGGTTATAGTGAAAGAATTCCTTGTTTTGCTTTGCTTGTACACACAGCTTTTGCTTTATCTCTTAAACTGTCTTTATCTCAACCCAGAAGTTTTCTTACTTTTACCCTTCCAATTATCTTCCCCATCCCACTGAGGGAGAGTGAGCAAGTGGCCAGCAGGGCTGAGCTGCCAGTCCAGGATTAAAGAACAACATGGGACAAAAGTTCTGCCAGACGAGGGAGCACAGAACAGGCCACAGTTTTAACACAGATATACAGTTAGAGGCAAGGGTCATTCGCATATAGGGAAACAGTTTATTCTCCACTGAAGCTTTGTAAGGGGAATTTAAGAAATGGGGTGTATAGTGATGATGAAAATAAGTGTTCATAATCACAGAATTATCTAGGCATAATGACTCTGTCTACACCAATTAAAAAATGTCTGGCACTTGAGCACTGGCATGGATAATCTGCACCATGATTATTTTTCTTAAATTTTTACCAATTTTTTTTTATTATTTTTGCCTGTCTTGTTTATTACTGCTTTTTAATAAGCATAATATTATTGCTTCTTGCCATTAAAATAGCTCAGATTTTCTAAGATTTCCTTCTCAGAATCATATAAGTTATGTAGTCAATAAAGTACATAAATCTGTGTTGAGAACAACAGACTAAAATTTTTGGTAGTGTTATAAGGAATTGATATTTTCCAATACAAACTACTCTCCCATAATTATTTAAGAAAATAAATGGTTTTAACATTTATCTTTCAAACCATGCAGTTTTCTAAACAGTTTTGTTCTTCTGCACATACTAAACATGTTGTCCAAACTCTGAGCAGTTTGGTAGCCTGGTACAACAACTATGCAGTTACTTAGAATTCAGAAGCACCCTAGCTTTGCTATACCTTTTTACCATATAAAACAGTACTTCCTGCAAACATTTCACACAGTCTTTAAACCAATTCAACTTACTTTTATAAAGTGTCTTTCATGGAAAAATCCTAAGCACAATTGAAATATAATGTAAAACCAGATGCAATAAATATTTAAAATTATAAATCAAACACAGTGTTAACTCTGCCTTACAACTGGACAGTAAAGTTGATGTTTTCCCGTACACCTAGACAACATCAGTGTCAAACAGGAAGGGAACACAGAAAGAATTTATCAGATTATAATTTAAAATTTCTAAATTCTTGTTTTAGATCTGACCAGAAAGAACAGCTTCAATTTAATCCTGAATTCTTTAAGAGCTGAGACAATAAAAGCATAACTAGTACTGTATAATCAAGACTTCTAACGAAAGTTCAGTAAGACCAAGGTCATAGTCATTATTTGAGGGAGTTAAAAGAGTTGCCACTTGCAGAGACCAGCATGGATTATACCTGAGATATCTATGTTGAAGAACCAATTAATAGCAATGTAGTTTTATCTCTTCTAAGTTCAAGAAATTTTGAAGACATGCACACTTGAATAGCACAAGCAAATACACAAATCATCAAGCAGGTTCCCAGGACTGCAAAGACTGGAACAAATGTTCTAGAGTGCTGTCGTCACACATGTGACACATCAGACCATGACAATGAATAGAATTATTCTGTGGAAACAAGAAAATATAAAGCAAAAGAGAACCCCAAGGAGATGGTGAGAGGCAGAGGAGAAGAATAGGAATGCCAAAATTACAAAAATAGTAGAGGTTGAAACATTAATTACTAAGAGCATCAAACTGAATTTGCCAGAAGGAAAATCTAAACCAGGCCAAGTTAATCAAATTAAAAAGAAAATCGTGGTCTATACTATGATAAAGAGAAAGAAAAGTGTTTTTGTCAGAAAAAGTGCTTATCTCAAAAGTGAATGCATACTTTCACTGCAGATTCAGAATAATACCAGGTAGATGGACTTCTTGAACACCACAATTAAAAAAGGTCAAAACATTGCAGATACTGTGCTACACAATTATTTTTTTTTAAACTTTTAAAAATACATTTCTTCATTTAAAGGCTTTAAGAATGAGAAAACTAGTTCTTCTAGGTATGTATAAATTACTTTAGTGCTGAAATTCTATTGTCTTCACTATGGAGGTCAGGTCAGTCAATAATGATTGGCCCCACTGGCTTTAAATACTCAGAAGTATAACTAAGATAGAAGTGATAGCTAAAAAATACAAATAATTAATAAACAATAAACTTATTTATTTGATCAGAATATTCTGACTACTGTAAAGTATAGTTTTGTAAGCATCTGGCTCCCATTATATCTGTCTGTCATATTTTACAGTCCAGTCTTCGACATAATAAACAAGGTTGTTAGGAAACACTAACACTTGGATTTTGTTCAGAAGTCTCAAGCATTGAGTATCAGTTCTGGGCTCTGTAAAAATTATTTTCATTCAAAAGCAGGAGAAGCATGGCAGCAGTTAGCAGAGCTGCTCAGGATTGGTATCTATAAAACTTACATCTAAGGCTACTGTTAACATGACTCAGCTGTGTGATACCTTGTCTTAGCCTGAAAACCAGGTAGGACGCTGACTACATCACCTTGTGTGGGACAGTAGCTATAGACATTGCCTCACCCTAACCACTTTACATGATGAGGTTCTTAGATCCATAGGAACCTTATATTACTTTTTGTGGCGATATTCTCAGGGCTTATTCTTGCAGTGACACCCTACATGTAAACCATGAAATCATTGAAGATAAATGGTTGAAATTTTGACCGCATTGAAAGAGCAACAAAGATGGTGAAGAACACAATTCTTATAAGGACTGGCTGAGGGAATGGGAGTTGTTTAGTCTGGGGAAAAGTAGGCTGAGGGGAGACCTTTTTGGTCTCTACAACTACTTGAAAGGAGGTTTTAGCAGGTTGGATGTCAGTCTCTTTTCCCAAGTAACAAGCAATAGAACAAGAGGAAATGGCCTCAAGTTGTGTCAGGGGAGATTTAGATTGAATATTAGGAAAAATCCCTTCACTTAAAAAGATTGTCAAACATTGGACCAGGCTGTCCAGGGAAGTGGTTGAGTCACTGTCCCTGGAGATACTTAAAAGACATGTAGAGTATAGATATGACATGATTTAGTGGTGGACTTAGCAGTGTTAGGTTAACAGTTGGACTTGATAATTTTAAGGTTCCTTTCCAACCTAAATGATTCTATGAAGTTTTCTCTCTCCCTACATCCATCCATATAAACAGAATAACCCAATTAGATTATTGTGAAGGGTTTACTTTTCTTCTTCAAGTTAGCAACGACATCTCACCTGTTTCCTGCAGAATGTTAAGGACAACTTATTTTAGTCTCAGAACCAGTCACAGATGTGTTTTCTAAAATTCCAGCTATTCAAGAAACAACTAAAATATACAAGTAGGAAATGCTATGATGTGTTGCATTTTTCAGGATATGCAGTACAGTCTTAAGGTGCATATGCAGCACAGTCTTAAGGTGCATATGCATAGAAAAGCTGCAAATATTCTCAGACTCATAATTAAAATACCAACATATTAAAATAGTGAAATTATTAGTTTCATGGGCACTGCCTCTAAACTAGGACAGAATTTTACATGACTGATGCAACAACATCAAAGTTGAATAATTCTTATATAGTGCTGACAGTCAAATATTAAAAAATAAAATTTTCTTAGAAGACGGCTATCTTCTTCTATTTGGATTCTGATTAGAAATATAATTCTTCATTAGTAACAGATATCCTGTTCTGTAATATTAAGAAATTACAACATTAAAAATATATGTTCCAGAATCAATCCAGCAGAGTTAGGCAACAATAGCAGTGCAAAAAATGTATCTTATATACTAAACACAACTACTGCTGGAACATAGGTTTTTAATTTTTAAAACAAATGCTGCAGAAACAGGCAAAAAGAAACCCACAGCTCTGAATTTGTTCTGACTTTTTCCACTGATTTCTTTTCAGTTAAATATTAATGTCTATATGCTCTAAAGAGTTTCACACAATTCATCTCAATTAATATATTTTTATCCCACTATTTGATGATTCCCATATTAAAAAATTAAACAAGCTAACACAGAAATTCCTTTCATGGTAAACAAGCACCATTGCTGCTGGCAAACTGAGGCACTTGAAGCATTCCCCTTGAAGCTCTGTATGCCTTGAAGGTGCCCATCTGGTTGTTCAGTCTCTTCTTAAGGAAAGAATTCATGTCTTCTCCCAAGGGAACCCTGTTCAGTTGTTAACAGCTTTAGAGTAATTTCCTCATTAAGAATGTAACCTGGTCTCGATCCTTTGTGAGGCAAAAACTGTTTAGTTAAAATTAAGGAAGATATTTAGTTAATATCTTGGTAAAATGAGGGGATTGAATGGCTGAGATATTCAGTAACATGACACTGAATATTTAATTGCAAAGCCAAATAATTCAAAATGGTTGTGATTAAAAAAATTTTAGCTTCTAATAAGTGTTCATTTACATTACTACATAATATTTTCAAGGTGTCCAAAGTTGTGACATGATGCAGAATGGAGCTGTTACCAGCCCAGAAATTTGTCATATAATGACAAGTTTAAGCAGTCCTCATACCCTACTACTATTAGTAAGATTCCAAATGAATGGCAAATGCAAACTGGGAGATTAGAGTGGGAAAAACAACAACCCAAATCTAAAAAAAAAAAAACCCAAACACCAAAAAACCCAAAACAATTTAAATCTCACCATAAGAATAAAGGGGGTGTAGCGCAGAAGCATTATATTTAGAATTAAACATTAAAACACAAGAGGAAGGCAAGCAAGGCAAAAAAAGGAGCACCATAGCCCTTACACATATGTAGAGTACAATACTTGTTTGCTCTCAGAATGAGCCAGAAAAAACCTGTATTCCAAGGGCATGTCTTGTAAGAGAGACAAGACATGAGAAAATCCTGAAATTCTGATTGAATCCAGAAGCAACAAACAGATGACTTTAAGCTCTCTTTAAATTTTCTTCTGTAGCCTTTGTAACAAATGTTTGAAGGTCTCATTTTCTTTCTATGTGCCTTTTCTAGACTTGAAATAGTACTTAATTACCCAGTAGAATTACTTAGTTAAAATTTCTGGATCATTGTATCTAAATAACATGTAGTGTTTTTCTCTGGTGCAGAATCTATGTCTGATTTATAATAA